>NC_056729.1:66180922-66218422 GCF_019279795.1 Protopterus annectens | reverse complement strand
GGGGCTGCACCCCCCACACCCACTGGTAATTATATACACCAACTCCAAGATCACATAACACTGGAGAAAGGGTAAATTGCATTTTCAATATTTTGATTTTAGATATTTTGATTTTCAGTCTTTTGAGCTTTTAATCATCTGAAGGGGATCTATATACACACACACGCACACATACACACACTCACACACACACACACACACACACACACACACACACACACACACACACACACACAATCACACACACACACACACACACACACGCACACACACACACACACACACACACACACACACACACACACACACACACACACACACACATATTCTGTGAAACCTTCAAACCTTAAAGCAGCAGACATGCTTGAGTTTTATTAAAAACAATAAGTTTATTTAGATGAACATAAAGTTAGACTAAAGTCACACAAGGCAGGAACCAAAAGGTAGTGACAGATGAAAATTGAAAGGGCACCTCTGTAGAACATTTTTTCCAACCCCAAATTTTTCATTTCATTGGCCACTTTCTCAACAGTGCTTAAACAATAAAAAGGACTTTAGCAAAATCATACAGAGAGTTCGAATTCTGTTTTTCCAAGACTTCCTCCAGTGGAAACAAAGTCTTTGTAAAGTTTCTAGCAAAAGTCTTAACAGTTGTCCACAGCAGAGATATCCACAAATAACTAGAAATTCATTGAGTTAAAAAAAATACATAATAGGTTTCTAGTTATTTGTGGATATTTCTGGTGTAGATGACTGGGTGATTTTTGCTAGATATTTTATCGTGTCTTACCAGCATTTATCCCGAGATTCAGCTTTTGTTTTGCTCTTTGTAAAGTTTGTACACACGTATTTTTATTGATAGTTTATCATTTAAACAGTTCTGTGTTTCAAGTATTAAATTCTACCCAGGACGCCATCTGAGAATCGACTACTCTCCACTTGATATGTCTTCCCTTTGACAAAGTATTCCAGATTCTGCTGGACTGACCTTAAAATGGTGCAAGTGTGCAGGTGTTTCCATTAACTGTCTGCAGAGATCTCACTTTAAATGGCCAGTATTTATTTTTTGCTTATGAGAAAAGTTTTGATTTTCTTTTTTATCTGATGCTGTGTTTTCTACAGCTGTAAGAACCGTTTACAAAAATAACTTTGTAGATGGAGAGGTAAAGCAAGCAAGATGAACCGAATGACTCTTGCGCTGTGTGAGTGCATGTTTTTCTGTGTGTGTGTGTGTGTGTTTATATAAGTGCGTGTTGTCTCTGGCCGTGTTCTAACCATCCGCCTGTTCTCTTTCTATTTTCTCGTTAGAAACATTCATTCAAAATGTGGTGAAACAGCTGGGGAAGCACAGTGTGAATGTGGAGAGGCTCAGCCCCAAGGAGCTTGATGAACTTGCTGATGTAATAGCAGATGCCCTGCAGGTAGTCGATGCAAAACACGGTGGGAGAAGCCTGCAAGAAAGGGGGGAGCAGACCCTGAAGAGAATGGATATGACAGATGAAGATAAATATGAGAGGGAGGAGACATATGAAGAGACTGATGTTCCAGGTAAAAAGCCTGATTATTGTTATGATTTACTGTCACATAGCAGACATTGACATTAGATTTCACACAAGGCACAATACTGCATGGCAGATAATTTTCTAGCTCATCAATAATTCAGTAGTTGATATTTTCTAACTGTTTACTTCAAGGTAAATAATCCAGTAAGCTGCGGATGTTTACCTAAAAAGATAAATGAACCTTAACTCTGGAAGCATATCTAGTTCCTAAACTCTAAGCTGTATTATCAAACTGCCTTACAAAATTGAATTGAATTTCTAAAAGCACACAGTACAATGTTTAAATTAATTGTCAGGTTTGTTGTTGGAATATATTGCTGTGCATTCCTCACAGTCACTATTACATGTAGTGTTACACAAGATATTTTAAACTCTTCATACATTTCTGTCCTTCACATGTTTAATTTCCCTTGCAGTAAGCTGCAAGTGTTTCTGCCTGGCCATTTCTGTTTATATAAAGTACCTATCCCCTATTATTTTGGGCCTGTGTCTGGACTAATTGTCACTTCTGTTATCAGAAGTGGGCAGTCTTTTCCCTTCTGACTGTCAATTACTGTAGCTGTAAAAAACAGATTCTTGTATTCTCCTGGCATAATCCAAATAACAGAAGTATCTATTTTATTTATTGACATAGTGGTGTGTGTGTGTGTGTGTGTGTGTGTGTGTGTGTGTGTGTGTGTGTGTGTGTGTATATATATATATATATATATATATATATATATATATATATATCTATATATAGATATATATATAGATATATATATGGGTACATTTCAATTGACCGACAATTCGGAAGACCGACATTCACTCCACCGACACATTAAAACATCGACAGCGCAAACACGGACATTTCACAGGTAAGACTTTTAAATGCGCTAATCATGCCTACCACACATGCATAACACTGCCACACTTCCTAAACCATGGTAGGCTTGATTAGCGAATTTAAAAGTCTTACCTGTGAAATGTCCGTGTTTGCGCTGTCGATGTTTTAATGTGTCGGTGGAGTGAATGTCGGTCTTCTGACTTGTCGGTCGATTGAAATGTACCCATATATATATATATATATATATATATATATATATATATAGTTTATAAGACCTGGTACTCAGTAATAAAGGAGACAAACTGTGTGGGTGATCTATTGTCACTTGTAATTACAGCAGTACTTTATAAGTTAATGATATGGTTCATATCACTATACTTGGCCCTCATCAGGCCAATCATAGAGTATAATGCCCCCTTCAGTATGTACCTGACCAGACATATGCAACTGAAATGTCCATCCATAAATGTTCCTTACAAAAAGAATACAGAGAGTCAACACAATGTCCTACCCAGATCACCTCAAAGACTTGTCTCTTTATTTGGTATCATACAAGCTTCTGAGAAGTGGTCTTTGCCTGGGAAACAACATCTGTGGACCCTGTTTTGATGAACCTTTTGCACATCCTCAAAATAAACAGCATCAAAAGTACTAGATTAAAAGACCTAATCTTTGCTTGTGACATAAATAGGACATGTTGGGAGAGATGCATATGTTTCTCAGAGAATCCCCATTCTATAGATCAGGTTCCTCATCCATGTAAAGAAGAGTTCCTCCCTATCCCTTTTAAGTGCAATTTGGACCAGTGGATGAGTAATCAGAAATCCACCCCTCATCTGTCTCCTATGTCTCTGATGGACACAGGTAGTCAGTAAATCACAACCTATGTAAATCAAATTTGTGGGTAACATTTGGGTTGCATGGGTAGGCGTATAAGGGTGCTAGTGGTTATTAACCTAGTATGCACCTATGAACTTATTATAGGTATAGTGATATCATACAGACTGAAACATGCCAAGTCATGTTAGGCAGAGATGCTTTACAGCCTTTAACAGATAAGAGTGGTAAGGAGGTCTCTAGCTTTCTAGTCTGTCTGGTTTTCTTTCTGAAAACTGTGGTAGTACTGAAAAAAAAACAAAGCTCTTTAATTTTTTCCTTAGTCCAGTATTAACAAGTGTCAGTTTGATATGCATGGGGAACTGATGATTGAGTGTCATCTGCCTTCATAATACCAATCCCTGCACAATTATTTTGTTTGTTTAATAGAATACTATCTTCTGAGGTTCCAGAATAACAGAACAGTTCACATAATGGTTTCTTTGCTGCAGCCTCAGGGATAAGTCCTCCAGCCTCAGCAGATGTTATTTCTGCAGGAGGTTGTATTTCTAGATTGAGCCACCCACTGGGTATTCCACCTCAGTCCCTGGTCATCACTTTTGACCCCATGGACTAATACCTGATGACTGGACACCAGCAGCAGATAGACGCTGTGTCTTCTAGTTAGATGGCTTTAAGACACATGTAATGAGTACGGTAAATAAAATGTATTGCTGTAACTGAGGCCAAAGTATTCATGTACTATTTTTCACCTCTACAAAGATGTCTTTTTCTTTGTTGTAGTGGTAACCTGGTTTCAGATCCTTAAAGAGGTCTAGTGTTCTCATTGAGTAAGAGCACCATAAAGCACTTTTGGAATTGACTGATATAATTAGAATAAAGTTTCCATTTCAGTTGTTGCTCTACTTTCTCCACAGCATAACTCTTTGCACTTGACTTATATTTACCTGCAGTGCAGATGCCGAGATGACAGGAAAGTCAGTAATTAAGCTGTTCCTGCACTTATTCAGTATTGCTATAACATTATTTCAGCACAGAGGCAGAATCACTTTCTCCTCTCTGGGGCTTCCTTACTGCTACAAGAAGATTGCCTTCACAGTGTGCAGGAAGCCAAACATTTATTATCTAATTATTGATTTGCTGCTACACTGAAAGTAGTGATCTTTCTCCTACCTGAAAACAGCAGTGCATTTACTTCTCTGTGTCTCTCCTGGTACGAACTCTGTGCTTATAGATATGAGATTACATCATGTTTTTGAAGCATAATCAGCCAAACCTCCCTCACAGAACGCAGCTTATCAAACCAACAGAAAATACAATATCTGAAAATGGCAATACCAAAACAACTGTAAAAAAAAAGCCTTGTTTTTACAGCCTTGGCATCAGAGTCTATTTTGAAAAAAATAAATAAACAGAATGCACAGGGATTAATAATACTAGTGAAACTTTGGTGCTGAGTAATTAGAGAGGGATAGAGTATACAAGAGTAGGACAATTATTTTATTATATTTTAAACAGCACAAATGAAAGAACAAATGCAGAAGAGTACAGAGTTACAGAGTCAAATTTTATTAAAAGTACTTTAAATGCTGTGAAAAATAAGTCTTTGCATCCGCAGGAGCCCAGGAAGATTGCAGTCACAGGAAAAAAACAAATGTTCATATCTCTAGAGCTGCAAGAGCTACCAAAGCAGTAGCGATAACAAAATGTTCACTAAGCACTCATCCTAACAAGTGGCAACACTTATTAGTTTTCAGGACTGAAAGTGTTTTTTTATAATTAAAAGTTTATACATTTGTTACTTCTTGTAGTGTTTTATAAACAAGTTATAGTATGTCAATCTCTGACTAGTAATTATTCAAGCTGGCCCTCAGCACATATTTTCAACAGAATGTTTGTTTTTTCAGTTGTGAAGTTTCTTATGAGACCATTTAGTTCTGTCTGTGTTGTTTGGTTACAAGAAATGTGAACGTTATGAACATTTATACAGTTGGGTGTATGAATAGCTCTTCATATCTCAGTGCGTAAGATAGAGGTCAAGTTGTGTAGGTCATCTTGTAAACTTTAAGGTGAAATATTCCAGTAGCTTATAAGTAACGCATTTTCAGTTAATTAAAGTAATTATGAAAAGTCAATATTAAAAGATTAGAGAGGTGACTTGGCTGATCTAGATAAATATCTGGAGGCATAACAAAGCTGTTATGACTTAATCTACCACAGAATAGTCACAACATATTAAAATTTTTAACATCAATAATTCAAGGTTGAACAGACTTATTCATGAAACAGGATTCTACACATGTCATTATCGTGGACATTTTTAAATGTGACATTCAGCTAAGTAGCTTTACACATTTTCATGGATGTGATAATTAATTCCTTGAAAAGTAGAGTGTCTCTTTCTTATTCCAGTTACATATAATATA
The DNA here is from genome assembly GCF_019279795.1 of Protopterus annectens. NCBI lineage: Eukaryota > Metazoa > Chordata > Ceratodontiformes > Protopteridae > Protopterus > Protopterus annectens. The sequence goes on along the minus strand of NC_056729.1, from coordinate 66,212,771 downwards.
ATGTTTCAAAGGCATAGCAAGAAAATAGACATTATATTAATAGGAGTTCCGAAATCTTCAAGTAGACACATGCAGTAAAAGGTAACATCCTGATTCCCCTTGTCTTCACCATTCAAAAGCTTCAATCTATTATATTTTCATCTAATTGATTTTAAGTATGGTCACCATATCAACAATCCCAGAAATCTGACAATGTTCACAGATGAGAAATCAACTTGAGAAGTGATTTAAGCATTGTGCAATTCCATAAATTGTATGTAAATAAATTTGCTGACAAAACCTGACACCAGAGCTAGACCGAATCTTTCTCCATTTAATTTCTCTCCTTCATCTTCCAAAAAGCTATTCCAGTTAGCTGAATATTACACCGGGAGAGACCACATTACTGAGGGACAATGTGATGAGAAGCAGTTCACCCTTTCATCTAACTTCATGTGTGTGTGTGTGTGTGTGTGTGTGTGTGTGTGTGTGTGTGTGTGTGTGTGTGTGTGTGTGTGTGTATGTGTGTGTGTGTGTGTGTGTGTGTGTGTGTGTGTGTGTGTGTGTGTGTGTGTGTGTGTGTGTGTGTGTGTGTGTGTGTGTGTGTGTGTGTGTGTGTGTGTGTGTGTGTGTGTGTGTGTGTATGTGTGTGTGTGTATATGTATGTGTGTGTGTGTGTATATGTGTGTGTGTGTGTGTGTATATGTATGTGTGTGTGTGTGTGTGTGTGTGTGTGTGTGTAAATATAATGACATAGTTTTGGTGGGTCTTAATCAAAATGGTATTTAAATGATGTAAACAGTTAGTGTGTAAATGGTGTAGACAGCATACCTTTCTTGTTATATTAGCTGCTTGTCTCTCTCTGTTAATCGCCTGATTTGTGATTTATTAAAGAAGGGGTTCACAGCAACAAATGACTGGTGCCAAAGTCATGGCCATAAGTTTAACGCAAAAAAAATGTATTATCATACCATTCGGCAAAAATACAGCCCCTACTAATTACCACATCAGTGTCAACCCCCTAAGCACACAAACTGTGGTGAGCTACCTAGGAACACAGGTTGACAACAATCTCTTATGCGACCATCATGTAGCAGCAGTGGTCAGAAAAATCTTTTACTCAGTTCATCTCATAAGTAAAGGGACTGCATCCGGAAAAACGGAGGTTATTACGTCTCTGTACTCCTCCCTCATTAGGCTGATAATTGAGTACAATGCCCCGTTTAGTATGTACCTCTCTGAACACATGCACCATCTGGAAAGGCCACAGAAACATCTCACAAAGAGAATCTATGGCCTCCAAAACCTGTCTTATGCAGACAGGCTCACATCACTATCACTTTACTCGGTATCGTACAGATTGCTCAGAGGTGATCTGTGTCTCCTCGTGCATTACCCACTCGAAAGGCCTAAATCTAATATGCGACATTAACAAAACCTACTGGAGAGATGGGTTTCTCTCCCAGAGGCTGCCCCATCTCTGGAATAGACTTCTCATACATGTCAAACAGACTACCTCACCAACCCTCTTCAAGTGCAACCTTGATGAGTGAATGGGAAACCACAAATTTGCCCCAGGGGTCCACCTGTGTCCCTCATTGACAGGAGTGACAGGTGCTGACTAAGCTTTGTTTTTTGGGGATAAGCTCTTGGCTAGGCTTGTAAGGGCCCCAGGGCCATTAGTTTAGTAACCTGATATGATCCTAACAGAGGTTTGGAAAAGTTGGCCTCTTATAGAGCTGGATTATTTACATGGAATAAGGATTCTAGATGGTGTACCTGCAGTAAAGAAGGAACATTCCTAAAGTAGCTGTGGAAGGACCTGTGCATCTTCCTGAAAAAAGCATTGAGTGTAACCCGAGTAGAAGAGATATTTAGCAAGACACTACCTGTATACTGTGGATATCATTTGTATCTCTTGATGAAGTAGAAGGAAATTTACTGAAATTTTATCTGAGAGCAGCTGTTATTCCTTACTTTATGGGGACTTCTTGATTTTAACAGAAAAAGAAATGCGAAACAAATAGGTAATCAGTATGTTGTTCAGTTTCATTTCATAAACTTTTTTTGATGCAAAACAATTGTAAAGGTTTCAGTTAACTGTGCTGGAAATTAGTTCTACTCTAGTGTCTTTAGGTTTTGGTTCTACAGTGAAGGATGTCTTTCGGCTTTTCATGGTTAGAGGTCACCACAGCAGAACTCCGGTCCGCTCATGATTGGCAGTGGATTTTTACTGTGCCGAGGTGCCAGCCCGATGCCCAACCTTCAATGAAGGCACGCCCATTCATGCTCGCACCTACCTGCATGTCATTAACATCACTCGATCACTGGGAGGACATGCAGACTCCTCACAGATGGCACTCCAGACGAGAATAAAGTTGTATATTTTATTGGACTCGGAACTCAATTTTAATAATCATGTATGTGTGTGTGTGTGTGTGTGTGTGTGTGTGTGTGTGTGTGTGTGTGTGTGTATGTGTGTGTGTGTGTGTGTGTGTGTGTGTGTGTGTGTGTGTGTGTGTGTGTGTGTGTGTGTGTGTGTGTGTGTGTGTGTGTGTGTGTGTGTGTGTGTGTGTGTGTGTGTGTGTGTGTGTGTGTGTGTGTGTGTGTGTGTGTGTGTGTGTGTGTGTGTGTGTATGTGTGTGTGTGTTTGTGTGTGTGTGTGTGTGTGTGTGTGTGTGTGTGTGTGTGTGTGTGTGTGTGTATATATATATATATATATATATATATATATATATATATATATATATACACACACACACATATATGGGTTTACTTTGCTTGATCAGAAGCCCATATACTCAAATTTTATTTACGCGACACGAAAATAAAGAAAACTGAAATAAAAAAAAATTATTGTATAATAATGTATGTCCATACAAGGCATTAAGATCATATAGAAAGGTCTGTTGTTGCCCTAGGTGGTGCTTCCACTCCCAAAGTGACTAAGAATTTACGTACCCGAAAAGATGAGGATGAAAACTAATTTCTCAGACTTGAGAAAAAAAATATCCATGGCCCTTTTCTAGCCCTAACAAATAGTAATAGCCAGCCATGTCAAAAGGAGCCATTATCTGGGACTGATTAAATAATCACTGCCCCTAACAGTAGTTGCCTGCTGTGCCCTACCCTTCCTGCACCTCTGAGTAAGTACATAAGCAGTTATAACCACCTGAAACAATATGTGACCTAGCAAGAACAAGTGTTGATATCTAATGTGAGAGTACAGGGGACACACAAACTTAGAATCCGACCCCTCGGATAGAGCTAACAGGAAAAATAGGATGGGTATAATATTAGAGAGGGTGCAGAGCTAATTATGGGAGGCAGAAAGCCTAATTACTTAATTTCCACAATTTCAGTAAGGTTTGAAAACAAAATGTAAATATGCATAAGATCAAGAACAGGGAGGCGGTGGATGTATTATGACGTTAAACTCTTTTTTCTAGAGGCTCCTTTAGCTGTTTAAAACTTTCATTTAAAGGCTCACTGCTGTTTTTCAGCTGTGAGAAACATTTCTGCAGTTTGTTCTAAGTAGTGGGGATATTTGTAGCATTTCCATATTCAGGCTTGTATATGGGCCTAGTGTTTCTGGAGGCTGTGTGTCTGAGCACATATTCAGATACATATTGGTTTAGCCAATGCCATCAGGCATTTCAGTGAGAGAGAATTGTTTGAGGTCATTGGCTGACTGAGGTCACCCGGACTACAGCTTAGACTAAGCACCCCATTGGTTCTTTTGAGATTTCTTTCTTAAAAGCTGTCTCAGGTTTCAACTTTCTGTTACCTAAGAAGTTCAGTTGCGAGTGTTCTGCCATTTCACACTGAACTGATCGAAGGAAAAACACTGAGGAAACTCATAGCTGTAATATATAACATTAAGTATCCTGTTTTTTGTTAATTTTGTTCATTTCTTTGTTATTTATAGCACTTTGTGTATTGTGTATTTTTTCTAGCTAGTTTCACTGTGTGTGAGGTATTAACTGGAAATTGTCCACTTTTATTAAGCATTTGTTGGGTTGTTTGTTTCTGATAACTTGTTGCAGTTAAACTCTTTTTTCTAGAGGCTCCTTTAGCTGTTTAAAACTTTAATTTAAAGGCTCACTGCTGCTTTTCAGCTGTGAAAAACATTTCTGCAGTTTGTTTCCCACCCTCCCTCCCTGTGTTTATAGTTGGTGGCTTTGCAGTTGCCCGCCCCTAGTGTAAATTTGATCTGCGACCCTCCTCCCAGTCTAGTGTCATTACCTCATTCTACCCAGTACAGGGAGAACATTTGAGAAGGCCAGTCAGCTTAGTTTCTGCTACTCCTTTCTCTCTTTCCACTTTAAAAAAAAATGTATCTGCTTTTACTGTATTTGTGTTTCTTCCTACTTTATTTTGCTTTTGTGTCATCTTAAAAGTACTCAACTGTATTTATTACTGCTTGGTGTAACTCATTCTAAGCCTTTTAGTTTAAGCACTTGGGCTTCAGACCAGTTGGTTTACATTAAGAAGGTTTGTGGTCTGCACTGTAGTGGCAGAACAGGTAGCTTACATCCTTCTAAGTTGGGAACTGCTGATTGAGGACTCAGTGTTTGTTATTCTAAAAGTGTATTAATTCTGGTTTAAGCACTTGGGCTTCAGGCCAGTTATTTTACATTAAGAGGGTTCGTGGTCTGCACTCTTGTGGGAGGAGAGGCTGGACTCTGCCCTTCTGAGCTGGGAATTTCTGGTTAAAGGCTTATAGTGCCTGCATATTTGAACTGCTTCTTACTGAAATTGGTACTCCTTGTTTGCTGTAGCATAGACTAGATCCAGGTCTGCTGAATCTAGCTTTGTTTGTATAACTTGAGCACTAATCCAGGCATTCTTTAAAGTATTCAATTGTATTTATTACTGCTTGGTAGTAACTTGATTAAAGTGTAGCTATCATTCTAAGTCTTTTAGATTAAGCACTTAGGCTTCAGACCAGTTGTTTTACATTAGGAAGGTTTGTGGCCTGCACTGTGGTGGCAGGACAGGTATCTTACATCCTTCTAAGTTGGGAACTGCTGATTGAGGGCTCAGTGTCTGTTATTCTAAAAGTGTATTAGTTCTGGTTTAAGCACTTGGGCTTCAGGCCAGTTATTTTACATTAAGAGGGTTCATGGTCTGCACTCCTGTGGGAGCAGAGGCTGGACTCTGCCCTTCTGAGCTGGGAATTTCTGGCTAAAGGCTTATAGTGCCTGCATATTTTAACTGCTTCTTAGTGAAATTGGTACACCTTGTTTGCTGTAGCATAGACTAGATCCAGGCCTGCTGAATCTAGCTTTGTTTGTATGCTTGTTGTTTGTTTGCTTATTTCCCTGAAACACTAATTCCACCTAAAATGCGGCTTTTCAGCACTTCTGTGGATCCCTAATGATATCTGCATTGCTTACTGTACTTATTTCCTTGTTTCACTTGAAGAAAGTTACTGTTTGTCATTTTTGCATTTAAGTTACCTGTAACACATTGCATTTAAGTTACCTGGCACTTGCTCACTAAGTCAGCACTAAAAAATTAAAAGCACTACACCCTCACAAACTCCCCTTGAGTATCTTGTTCCCCATTGGCCCTTTTTTTCAATTATAAAGGAATTCCCAATACTATTCTAGCATGTCTAAAGGTCAGTTGTCAATCTCCTCTCCGGTCCAGCTGGTGAATCTGGGAATCTTGAGGCAATGTTACAACTGCCTCATGTACACAGACAATCCTCTCCTCCTCCCAACAAATTCCAACACATGTGAGAGATGCAACCATATAGCCAAACTGGAGGCTAAGCTCTCTCAACTCAGTACTGGCGTAACCAGTCAGGAGGAGAAGGAAACCACACTCACTACAATTCCAGTCTCACATAGACCTACCACGACAGCAAACCAAACACATCAACACACAAAAACATACTCGGAGGCTCTAAATAAAAATCTGCCTAAGCAGCAGAGACCTCCAAAGCAGACACCCAAGCAACCGCTACCCCAAAACAAAACACGTGCAACACATAGCTCACAAAGCCAGTGTGCCAAACAGTCACAGTCCTTAAGGGTAAACAACACACCTGATACACTTGTAATAGGTGACTCTATTGTCAGGCACACTGATGTCCCACTCACCAGGCTGAACAAGGAGAAGGTCATGGTGAGCTGCCTGTCAGGCGTTAGGATCCGCCACATAACCCAAGCACTCAGGTCACTCCAAGGCAAGTACAAATATGACACAGTCATTGTCCATGCTGGTGTGAATGACCTGAGACGTACCTCCTTGGACTACATGAACAGAGACATAGAGGAGCTCTCTGAGCATGTAGCCCAGGCCAGTATGACCCTGACCTTGAGCAGCATCGTACCCTCACCAAGAATGATGCCACAATATGAAGTCAAGATGATCATTTTCAACAATTGGCTTAAGTATTGGTGTCATTCAAAGGGGATCCAATGCCTGTCAGCCTGGGATGACATGCTCGACAAGCCATGATGCTTCGCTAGGGACGGCTTGCACCTGTCACCCCTGGGCTTTCAGATATTGGCAAAGGCTCTTGCTACCCCCATAGTGCCTTTTTTAGGCAAGGCTCAAAAGAAAAACCCACCTCCATAGGTATCACAAGGGATAAGAAACTAAGAGTAATGCTACTCAACGCCAGAAGTCTAAACCTCAAGATGCACGCACTCAAAACTCTCCTTAGCATGGAGAACATCGATATCTGTGCAGTAACAGAAACCTGGTTCAAGGCTCCAGAGAGCACCCCAGCACTACCTGGTTATACCTCATACCATGCTTTTCGACCCCAAAACATGGACGGAATCACAAAAGGAGGGGGAGTATCAATATTCGTCAAAGATACCCACACCTCCAGGTTGGTGGCACAGCACAAAGCATCAGAGACTATCCATGTGCAACTAACAGTAGGTAAAACTGCCTTCCAGTTTATAGCCTGCTGCAGACCACCCTCCCAAACCCAGGAACCCCACTTGGCCTTCCTGAGAACACTGGAAAATATGAAGGTCTCTCCAAACACCATTATATTGGGCGACATTAACTACCCAAACATAGACTGGGAGCATTACTCTGGCTCCAACACCCTAGCCCAAAGATTCCTAGAGTTTATAAACTCAAATGCTATGGAACAACTTGTTACCACTCCCACAAGAGGGGAAAACATACTGGACCTGATCATCACCAATATGGGTACTCTATGCTCCAGACCAGAAGTGTATCCCTCATTGGTAAGATCAGACCATAAACTAATCTCACTGGATATTCACATCCCGACCCCACCCCCTGCCCAGAAAACCACAGTGAAAAACTTCTCTAAAGCAAATTCCACACTCCTCAAAACCGAGGTGGAATCCTTCAAAGCCCCCGGGTCTGTGGAAAATACGGCCCAGACCGCAGAATCCTTTATAAACGCATTCTATGAACACCTTCAGGAATGCATGGATCATGCAATCCCAAATAAAACCAAGACCCAATCCTCCAAAGGCAGACGTCCTGTCTGGTGGACCCCAGCCATAAACACACTATACAATAGAAGGAGGAAGCTACCACATGATAGAGCAAAATCCCAAAAAGGGAAGGCATCTCTGATCAGTATTAGCAAAAAACTACGGGCACTCATAAAATCGTCTAAGGCCAGCTTCAAGAGAAAAATTGCACAGGACACTAAGGATAATCACAAGGCTTTCTTTAGTTATGTTAGGAACCTGGGTGGGAATTCCCAGATATGCTCAGAATTAGTCCAAAATGACAAAAAATACACCAAACCCACAGACATTGCCAACATCCTAGCTGACGGGTTCAGTGCAAACCCCCCCCCCACCAAAAGGGCAAATATCTATCCCATCAGAATGCTGCCCCCCTGACATCTCAGATGCTCAGGTAAGAGCCGCCCTCTCCAAAGCAAAAAACACAGCATCAATGGGACCAGACAGTGTCCCGGGCTGCATCCTGCATGAACTCCAAGAAGAGCTAAACCCAAACATAAAACTACTGTTCAATCTCAGCCTTACTACAGGATATGTATCCAAAGAGTGGCGTACAGCAACAGTGGTCCCTCTCCACAAAGGTGGTGCCTCAATAGATCCTGGAAACTATCACCCCATAAGCCTGACTAGCTTGGTCTGCAAAGCTATGGAAAGTATCATCATGGACCTCATAAATAAAGATATTGGGGACCTACAGACACTGGATCCTACCCAGTTCGGCTTTGTTAAGGGCAGGTCCTGCCTCTTAAACCTGGTCGATTTCTTTGAAACAGTCACCAAGGCCATTGACGAGGGGAAGGTGGTCCACACAGCCTACCTGGACCTCGCAAAAGCCTTCGATACAATACCCCACTCGGGCATTATAGATAAGCTCACCAGCTTAAATATAAACCCTTATGTCATTAGATGGGTTGCAAACTGGCTCAAGGACAGAACCCACATGGTTAGAATTGCTGGAGCCATGTCAGACTCCAAACCAGTTACAAGTGGCATCCCACAAGGCTCAGACCTGGGACCTCTCTTGTTCGGCATATATTTCTCGGAGGTACAGGCCAACACGGAAGGACTGTGGCTGACCAAGTTCGCAGATGACTGCAAACTGGGCGCCATAATTGACTCTCCAGCCAACACAAGCATCCTCCAAAAGGGCCTTATAGAAACAGACAACTGGTGCCAGAGCCATGGCCTCAAACTAAACTCCAAAAAGTGTATAGTCATCCCCTTTGGCAAAAACAAAGTGCCCACAAATTACCACATAGGTCGTAATCCATTAAGTACAGAAGAAGTAATTAGGGACCTGGGGACCCAAGTTGATAGCAATCTCTCATTTGACAACCACGTGGCCAAAGTGGTTAGAAAAACATTTTATATAGCCCACCTAATCATGAAGGGATTCACATCTAGATCAGGGGAGGTCATCGTGCCTCTTTACTCATCCCTCATCAGGCCCATAATTGAATACAATGCCCCTTTTGGGATGTACCTTACCAGACACCTGCAGCAACTGGAAAGACCTCAGAAGTACCTCACCAAGAGGATCAAAGGGCTCAAACAGATGCCATATGCTGCCCGGTTAAAGAAACTCCAGCTCTACTCAGTGGCATACTGCCTGCTCAGAGGTGATCTGTGCCTGACGTATAAAGCCATGTCCAACCCGGAATTAATGGACATGCTGCACCTCAGAAAATCCAAATCCCATCGAGCTATGCGCTCGAAAGACTTGAACCACAGCACTGAAATAAATAAGTCATGCTGGAGGGACAGATTCATAACCCAGAGGCTCCCTTCACTCTGGAATAAAATCCCAGTCCAGGTTAGGCAGAGTCCCTCATTGACTCTCTTCAAGAGGAATCTTGATGAGTGGATGGGAGATCGTAGGTTTACCCAGGTATCACTTCTGTGTCACTGTTAGACAGAGGCACAGTATACTAACCTTGAAAAAGGGCATAGCAGAATGAATTTAAAATGGGTGGCAAAAGCCAAACACACTCTGGCTAGGCTTATAAATGCCCTAGGGCAGATAGCCTAGTATGAACCTAAAATATTTGACCTTTTTGTGCCTGAGTGCCTGGAAGAGAAGCTTGACTGCACAGTCAGCAGTTTCCTGCTGCTTTTTGTCTTGCAGCTTATGCATGGGCGTTAATACTGTATACTGGCAATACACATTGCAAGAAAACATTTTGCTGCTCTCTCTCTCTCTCTATATATATATATATATATATATATATATTAAGCATTTATTCCAGAAATAGGTGTGGCAGTGGCTAGCTGGCAGCAAAATCATGAGGTTGATGTAAGGTTAGTTGATTTGAATGTGCTTGAAGATAATCTTGTGAAAATGACTATGAAATTGCATTTTAAAAGAGATTGGGTTGCTTTTATGGAAGCCCAGATCAGCAGTACATATTGTGTATTTGAGATGTGGAAGTTGTTTTTTGAAGACAGTAAAGAGGAATGGCTCATGGGCCCAGACAGGGTATTGCATAAAATCGCAGAAGATGGTTGTAGGAGAAAAAAAAAAACTGTGAAATGCTTTGTTGGGGTCTACAGTTATCTCAGCAGCCATCTTGTGAAACTCATGTTTCTGAAAGTTTCATTAGTAAGAGTGAATAGCAATGTGGGTGTGTCATGACTACTCCTAAAACAATGGTATACATCTTGAAACATTTATTATTTGCAGAACTGATCCTTAAGTTAGAGTGAGGAGGAGCAAGGAAAGATAATAGTTTGATACCAATAATTACCTGCCAGGCATTGAAATGGGAATAACTGTAGTAAGCTTGCAATATTCTGTGTAAATGTCAGGACAGCAGCAACAAATGAAAATGTGAATAAAATGAAATGGAGCTAACAGAGCTACAAATATAGAAGCCCAAGCCATCCATCCATCCATCCATCCATCCATCCATCCATCCATCCTCAACCCCTTTTCCTATTTTGCACATGGGGTCGGGGGGAGTTACGTCAGCAGTCACAGTCATCTCAAGCCAATGTTTACACCACCGGGTGGCTAGCCGTACCATGGTAGCTCATTTGTACCACTTACTTGCACACACACTCTCCCCTATGGCCAATTTAGAGTGTCCAATCCACCTACTGCATGTCTTTAGAATGTGGGAGGAAACCGGAGCATCTGGAGGAAACCCACATGACTGGTGGGAGGACATGCAGACTCCACACAGAAGGCACACAGCTGAAATAAAGAAGCCCAAAATCATGGCAAAAGGAGTGGAGTTAAAGGGGCTGCATACGAAGATGCTAGCTATCTGTACTAGCAGAGTGTTTGTTGAGAAGATTTCTTCTTGTGTGGGATGCTAGTTTATAAAAATGAAACATAAGTGATGCTTACATTAAGTCATTAAGTCACAGAAAGGAAGATTAGATTCTGAACAGTACATGGGAGAGTAGTCAGAGAAGGTGTGATGGCAGAAAGTGATAATGATGTTAAGAAATGCCAGGGCATGTAGACCAGTTTTGGATATGGAATATGTTATTTGTGATAATGATGTTAAGAATGCCAGGGCATGTAGACTAGTTTTGGATATGGAATATGTTATTTGAAGTATTACTCATACTGAGCAGATAATGAAATTGCCTCAAGATCCTTTGATACTAATGAAGAAAGAGGAATGTTTGCTTCTGAAATAGGCTTTCAACTAGTTGGTTTCTCTATGGTATCATAAGCTCAGGATTAATGAGACAAGGCTAAGGGCTGAAAAATATTTTAAATTCCCACATATGGACCCCAAGGCAAATGTTTCATTTAATTCTCTTTGTAGTTATCCTTAAGGGTGTGTCCTGTAAGGAAAGGAGAGTATTAACTAAACTGGGTTTACCTACAAGAGAGTGCAGCACTGTCTTTTGACTCACTGGTTGAATATTGAAAACCAGTGAAACAAAACCCTGAAAAACACAAACTCTTTTTAACAGGGTCCACAAAAAACTCCCTTAAATTATATATAGCAACTCTATAGTCCCACCACTGTGGAAACAATGGGGAAAAATCCCCGGTCACCACTGGCCACTGTTGTGGCGAAACTCATTGTGATATTACATTTTCGAACCAAAGCCACTCCACCAATACTGCAATGACCTACAGAATATAACTGAATGAAGAATTTCCTCCCTCAGTTTTCTACTTATTTTTATTTATTTTTTTCTTAGTATGCATTGTCATAAGGAACTGATCTAAGTGTGAGAAATTTTGGTTTGGTATGTGCCATAACATGACTATATGCTGTAATTAACTTTCATATACCCATTTATTCCACAAATATAACTGCATGTTTCTTAAGCTCTTTTATCTAGGTCTTCACTTTCAGGATGTATGTACTTTTCTTCACAATCTAAATTGCTCAGCTAATGTCTATGTAGCATGACTGGATCAGTATCATTTACTGCCATAAAGACAATATTTCCTGTACTTCCTTATAAGTAAATTTAGATCATCATCTACTAATATTTTTATATCCTATTATGTACATGTGGTAGAGAATACGTGGATTACAAAACTATGTTCCTTATTTCTCCTGACATTTGTTGAATTACTTCTTGTATCATCCTTAGAACTGATAGGCTTTCGTGCTGTTTTCTTTTATACCAAAAATGGTTGTCCTGGACCCACTGTTACTTTTAAGAGATTTTACCTCAGCAGGACAATATGAGAGCAGTCGGTATTAAATGCTCTTTTATCTTCTTTATCACTGGCTTTTGAAAAGATTATTTTTTCCTCTTGCCATTTGGCCAGTTCTCTCACAATTATGGTACTTTTATTGGTTTAAATTTACACTGAGACGTTAGGTACTGTACCCAAGGAATCAGCAGTATGCACACTATGTGCTGCAGTTTGTATACTCAGATTATGTGTATACTCAGAATGATTATACTCTTTCTTTCCTGCTGTAATGCACCATGATACTATACACTGGCTTACTGCAGATTAATTTGTGTTTTTCATTGTACTCATCATCTTGTTAAAGACTAATAATATGACCATGTTGATATGACTTCTTGAATTATACAATTCAGTCAGTAGAATAAACAATTTATATATGTGTCTGTATGCATGTACACGTTTCTGTGAGTGTCTGTGTACTTACAGGTGTTAGCAGAATGTAGCCTGGTTATTGATGTATAATACTTTTGGCTATACCAGAGTCATTATCATACCATGTTCTTTTCATTGTCTTTAGAAGTGGCATTTCAGGGAGAGTGTAATAAAAAATTGCCTATTTGCTGACGATACACAGTTATACATTTGAGCTGATACATGTCTCGCAATAGGAATGATTAGGGAAGACTTGACAAGGCCATACGATTATTTAAAAGAGATTCTACTTCATCTACTCAAGTCCCAGCTGCACATGGGCCACAGTCCCACAGGCAGTACTAGTAATTAATTTAGCTTACATTGGCTGCGACTCAAACAGGTATTTGAATCTGAGCAAGATAAGTACATCAGCTCTAGGGATGGTGTGGGAACAAGTCAGGAGTTTAACAGTTAGGTGTAGTGGTGACTGGACAATTTAGGGTTTGAGTCAGGAAGTGGGGGTTGTTAAAAATGTTAAGGAATGACTGGGTGGTTTAGGTTTAGGAAGTGACTGGGAGTTTTGGGGTTGGCATCACAGAGGGGCATTTGGATTAGGTTTGGGGAACACTATGAGTTTTAAGTTTAGGGAGCAACTGGGAGGTTTTTATTTAGGGATCACTTGGGGGTTTTAGGGTTAAGCAGTGAGGTTTGTGTTTAGGACTAGGGAAAACTAGTAGTTTTAGGATTAAAGAGTGTAGTTTGGGGTTAAGGTAGGGAACCATGTGGGACTTTTAGAGTTAGAGTTGATGTTCTGAGTGGTCTTAAGTATACATGCAGTAGGACTGAGCTAGTGGGAGGTCAAGCATTTGCAATTTTAAGCAAATTGGCAATAAGCAAGTCAACTGCAAGCAAAAGGCATGTGAGCACCTACAGGAGATTCTTTAAAACTTGGCAGTTTATATTCAGTTGTAGATAAATATAAAATAATATCTGATAATCAAAATGCAGGACTTGGATACATAGATGGAGATGAAGTAGGAGCTACAGCAAATCAGGAAAAGCTGCTCCAAATGTAAAAAAAAACATGCGAGAAAGTAGTGGGAATTGCTGCTAGAACATTGGCACTCACAGGAAAATGCATTAGTGTGCATAATGGTATCCCTCACAACAGACAATTACTGCTGTCACATCGGGAATATTGTGTACGGTTTTGGAATACTTTGTAAAGATTCAAACAAGAGGACAAAAATGGGGAATGGTCTGCATCAGAGCCATGTTAGAAGGGACTATGACATTACAAATACTTTAAAGCAATTAATTGGATACATAAATTGGCCAACTTTTTTAAAGGGGTGCATGAGAAACATAGAAAGCAAACAAATAAAACCCAGTGTGCTAACTTAGAAGTTCAGGATGAAGAAACTCTGACTGTTGCCCAGGTGACCCTTGTGTGAGTAGTGGACCCAGCAGTGAGTAGACAGCCAGGAAGCTATGGAATTAATGGTATTTCTGTTACTAACTTACCCTGGGTGTCAAGGGAGGTGTTCTGCTCAGGGCTGCAGTCCTCAGTGCAGACTGTAGAGTTTACTCCTGCAGTATGAGCTGCACTTTGATGCAAGTGCATATGAGATGTGCAGAGGGACAGTGCAGATGGCATAAGAAAGAGCTCTTCACAGCTGTCAGGATGATGTTGTACCAGCATATCATACTGTTAGCTCTGCCAACTTCCTTGTCATTTACATAGAGAATTTTCTAAATTGCTGGGCCCTGATTCATGAGCTGGAAAGGTGCCAGTGATGTTGCAGTATAAGGCTAAAGTTGTGCTCTGGGACACGACAAATTGCTGTTGGACAGAAGGGGGGGGGGGACACAGTCTGAAAACACATATAGATGGCTCATTGGAGACACACGTGTTTTTTTCAAAAATGGTTTGGTCAATAACAGGAACAGCCTACGCATGATGTTGAGTGGTGACAGACCAAAAAAAAAAAAGACTGAAAACTTGAGAGAAGAGCAAATCTTGAACATAGCTCTTCTCCTTTAAACTTCTTTTTTGCAGGGGGTAAGGTCCTCTGCACTCACAGATGTGGTGGGCAAGCCGTCCACACCCCCTGAGCTTATATATACCAACTCCGAGATTGCCACACTTCAGAGAAAAGGGAATATTCCGGGAAATGGTTATCTCAGACAGGGTATATGAAAGTCCAATTTTTCTGCCATTTAGTCTCCATGTTGTGGGACTCAATCTATCAGGTCCTGATATTTCAAGTGGTTATTATATTATCTACGTCTATATAAACCATGTCTTTCTGTTGAAAAACTCTTTAGAGAAAGTTGCTGTTGTGGAATTTCTTCCTTTTTCACAGTATTGATACAACATTGATATAAGTGTTTTAATGTCTTCATATGGGTGAGCTTCACCTACCACACATCAAACTTAAATATAACCAATACCAGCATTACACTAACAATGGGATATAGAGAAGTCCTGCTTGATCAGGGCTTTCACTGAAACTGTTTTTCAATAAATGTTTAGTTGGAAGTGATAGCCCACCTATTCAGCTTCATAGTTAATAAGTTAAAAAATCTTATTTTACACATAGACAGAGATACATTTAGTTGATTAGGTTATACATTGCAGGACAAACCTTTCAGTGCTTTCTCAGTTTTTCCTTACAATGCAGTCCCATTGCTGAATTCACAGAGAGAGACGCACAGAGTGTACTGCTTTGTCATTATGCTAGATACTGATAGACACTTAGATTTTACTGTTGGGTGCAAACAGTAAGGAGCAGACCTGCAAAATTACCTTAGCTTTAGGAATTAGCATGTTATTTATTATAAGTGGTGGGGTTAATTATAGACACTGTACCCCTTTCTTAAAACTGCCGTGCTACAATGAAAACCAGCATAAGACCACATAGAAAATTAGTGTTCATGCAAACTCAGTAGTGTTATTACAGCACGAGATGGGATAAACCTGAAAAGAGAGTATGCCTTGATTTTTCCATCTAGGGATCATTATACTTTTAATATTTGGGTAGAATCACCTCTCCTCCTGCTAATGTCATGACTTCTTATAAAATATTACTGTGCTTTTACCTGGGGTTCAGTACAGATGAGAAGAAGACAGTAATATTAACTATTCTCTAATCAATACTGACCAAGCTTCCAAAAGAGCCAGTGCCTAATTATTTCATCTAGTTGTTTCAACACTGCTTGTCAGCACGAGGTGATGAAATGACTTTTCTTCATTATTGATTTTACTTCAGTGAGCTGCACAGCTTGTGTCTATATTGAGGCTCTCTTAAGACACATTAATTAAAATGATGTTATTCTTAATAAACAGCAACTGTGCGCAGTTTATCTCACAGTCTCACATTACAAATATATGTATGCAGGCAGATGCAGAGATAACACGTGCACGCACACACACAAGCAAACATATGCACCTGCACACTCACACACACACAGACACACAAACACTCGCGCACACACACACACACACACACACACACACACACACACACACACACACACACACACACACACACACACACACACACACACACACACATATATACAAAACACGCTTATTTATTAAGAAGGGTTTTTGCACAGTTTCTGCACAATGCCAGAACTTAAGGTATCAGTTCTACAGTTTCAGAGTAAATGAATTTATCTTTCTGTTTAAAAACACACATGCTACTTATGGTTTAAAGAAACGACTATTGGTTGCAAACATTATTTATTCTTGCAAAACTTCTTTATTGCCAAGTCCTATAATTCTTAAATGCACTTCATGTTGAAATGGAGCACAAGAGCACCTGAGGAATTCAAAATTTGATTGGCATATCTAATAACTATTGTGTCAAAATGAAATTGCCAGCTTACTTAATTTAAAAATGTAGAGCCCATTTTCTACATGGATTTCTCCGCTGTTTCAGTAACGTTACTTATAACATTGGGTAAGCTCGCCGTTTCAGTAGTGTCATCTATAACATTATTAGGTAAGCTCGCTGTTTCAGTAGTGTCATCTATAACATTATTAGGTAAGCTCGCTGTTTCAGTAGTGTCATCTATAACATTATTAGGTAAGCTCGCTGTTTCAGTAGTGTCATCTATAACATTATTAGGTAAGCTCGCTGTTTCAGTAGTGTCATCTATAACATTATTAGGTAAGCTCGCTGTTTCAGTAGTGTCATCTATAACATTATTAGGTAAGCTCGCTGTTTCAGTAGTGTCATCTGTAACATTATTAGGTAAGCTCGCTGTTTCAGTAGTGTCATCTGTAACATTATTAGGTAAGCTCGCTGTTTCAGTAGTGTCATCTATAACATTATTAGGTAAGCTCGCTGTTTCAGTAGTGTCATCTATAACATTATTGGGTAAGCTTGCTGTTTCAGTAGTGTCACCTATAACATTACTAGGTAAGCTTGCTGTTTCAGTAGTGTCACCTATAACATTACTAGGTAAGCTTGCTGTTTCAGTAGTGTCACCTATAACATTACTAGGTAAGCTTGCTGTTTCAGTAGTGTCGCTTATTCCATTATTGGGTAAGCTCGCTGTTTGACTGTTACTTATAACATTATTGAGTAAGCTTGCTGTTTCAGCTGTATCACCTATAACATTATTGGGTAAGCCTGCTGTTTCAATAGTGTCACCTATAACATTATTGGGTAAGCCCACTGTTTCAGTAGTGTCACCTATAACATTACTGGGTAAGCTTGCTGTTTCAGTAGTGTCGCTTATATCATTATTGGGTAAGCTCGCTGTTTGACTGTTACTTATAACATTATTGAGTAAGCTTGCTGTTTCATCTGTATCACCTATAACATTATTGGGTAAGCCCGCTGTTTCAGTAGTGTCACCTATAACATTATTGGGTAAGCTTGCTGTTTGAGTAATTTTACTTGTAACATTATTGGGTAAGCTCACAGCCTAGTGCTATTTCTTGTAAAATATATGCGAGCAGTTTCTGCAAATTGCAAACATCAAACATAATTGTGTCAGTTGCAATAACCTTAGAATTCAAGAAAGTCTGTATCAAAGAACACGTTTCTAAGCTACAATACAGTAAATATTTCCAGAGTATCTTGTTTCAGATATAATATAATTGATGCCAACTGCTTTTATATTTGTTTAAAGGAAAACTCTTGACCAAAGAGTGCTGGTAATCTGCAGCTCTTAGTAATATGAAATTTCTTAAGCAGTAGCTGCAAAGATGTAACTTGTACATTGGAATGAGGAGTACTTATAGGGCCCTCATAACTGTGTAGGCAGCATGTTATGTTGGTATTTCTTATTACTGTTTCCATTCTGTAGCAGCTATTGGCCAATCCATGTTTTATCTTCACTGATTTTTATACAAATGTGTTGTGGTTGGACCATACCTCTCTATTTCTTAGAGCAAGAAACTTGGACAAAGCCATAAATAATGGGGTAGGGGGGCAATGGTCCAAAAATAGGGAACATTTTTAAATATTACTCTTACAAACATAGAAAGTTGATAGCATAACATGTTTTGCATTAGCATGAATTTTCTGAGGAGTATGAAGTCTGAAACTCAAATGTCTGTCATTATTTTCTGACTTTAATCTTTAATGACTTGCTAGTGATTTGCCAGAAACCACAATTTTATGAAAAATGGACCAAAATATGAGGCAAAAATCTGGACATTCTGTGAAAATCTATACAGTTGAAAGGTATTGTGTGGACGCCAGGTACTGCCTACTATCCTTGTCAAAGTTCTGTGAAAAAGTACAGAGCACAACAGATAGAGGTTGTCTGCATCTGTCAAATGAATAAAATAAAATAGGACATCAGTGGAAAAATAAGACATACCGTAGTGCAGAGGATCAAGGCTATGAGCTGTAAATGAGCTACTTCCTGTGGTTCAGGATTTGATTCCCTTAGTCTTCACTTGTCTACTGTGTGGCCTTGAACAAGTTGCTTAACCAGATAGTGCTTTTGGACAATTGGGAAACTGGGCTAGGCTGCTCAACGGTATGCTGAACTGCAAGTCTGGCGACTGCCTCTGAACAATGTCTGGCCAATAATTTGCCATTAGTTTCTATATCACTAATACTACATTGATATATATGCATGTGCCTTGCATTCCCTTGTGCAATTCCTTGGACTACAGTGAGGTGATAATCAAAGACCTATTTTCTTCTCTTTTTGCAGCACTGCAAGTACCATATTGAGGTGTACCTGTAAGAGTATTACTTTTTTCAGCTGAGCAAATCTTCATTATGGGTGGCATCTCAGTCTGTAATTCTTATACTAGGGTACTAAAAAGCGTTTAGACTAGTACTATACTGTTGGTATAATTTGCAATTTTCTTATCTCAAGTAGACTACAGCTTACTCTCTAGTACCTTCATTTAAGAAACGCTATATTTGTCTCTGTCTATCACTAGGTACTACCCCATTAAACTGATCTCCTGAAAGGCTTGAAAAGATAGAGGGATACCTTAACAGCAATATAAATGAAAAGCTCCTGCCTTGCCCCTTGGAACTTAAAGACCTGAAAAGGTTATTACCTCTACCACGCTACTGACTGTAATACACTAGCTAGCCATACTGGGTCTATAGCACATCTAGATGCCCTAATTAAGCCTCAAACTAATCTATCCTAACAATTTGTATATATTAAGTTCACACAACCCCTTGGGAACTCTTGGCTTATATTACATCCATGTTAAATCCAAAACTAGTGAACCTTCTATTTCAAATGCTTAGCTTTTCTTTGAAATATGTTCTCCGGGCACTATTCCAACCTTTTATAAACCTAAAACTGCCTGAAAAGCAAGTAATACCTTAGCATTTAATTTGGTGGGCTATAAACCCTATGTTTTATACCTGTAAATTAAACGCTAATAAAATAAGGGCTAAAAATATACCACACATATACCGTGACATAGAAAAGAACTCACGTAGCACACACAGACCCTGGGATCCTTGTGGTCTGGGTTCAGCCCCACTCCGCTCGCTCTTGCTGCGCTCGAGCTCGATACGCACCCCACCCTGCCCCCAAATTCCACCTGCCCCTAGTAATGCTAAATTTATACTAATCTAACCACAAACTCTCTCTTTCCAGAACCAATCAGCTATAACTGTGCAAATGTAGGATTTCTCCTTACCTACCTTACTTTTACTTAATCTCCTATATATACCTTGAAGACTACCCCATATCCCTAAGATGGCCCAGCTGCTCTCTCCACTCAAATTCCTGGTGATATGCTCCATAATACCATTGATGCTTATCCCATATATACTAACTGCTTATAAACATCAGGTTTTTTGCAATTTCCCCTTGCCAAGAAGCCAAACTACTACACTGACAGTACCTAATCAGTTAGAGCACTTGAATATTCCCCTCATATCTAACTTCTCTCTCATTCAACACAACCTTCCTATTATAACTAGATATATTAACCCAAAAACTAAAAAATACCAAAACCTCATTCTCAAATGCCTGAAGTTGACCATTAAACCCCAATGGAATCTCAAAATGGATGGGTGACATCCAACCAAACCCTGAGCCATCCTCCACTGACATCTCTAGCCTTAGCACTACCTCTCCTTTAACACTCACACCTTAAATAGATCTCAAAATTTCTCTCCTGGTCAGCCACCTAAACTTTAGAAGTTTAAATAATAAAGTCCATCACCTCCGGGCCCTACTAGAACTCCTATCCCCAGATAGTCTTTGTCTAACTGAAACCTGGCTAAAACCAGCAACCTCTGACAATGAGGTTTTACCACTAGGATATAACATATTAAGACTTGACCGTACTGCCAAAAAGGGAGGTGGGGTAGCTGTTCTCTATAAATCCGTGCTAGAGATGATCATAGAGGCCCCTCAATTAAATCAGGATGATAAGGGTGAAATCATTACTACTAAACTACATCTTAACAAAAGCATATATATATTGTCTGCGTCTATATTCCCCCAGGAAACAACATAAAAATACTTGAGGATATATTAAACTAGTTGTGTAATAAATGCCCCCAAGAAACTATTGTACTCGGGGACTTTAATATAGACCGGTGCTCCTGCTCCTCAGAACCCCCTATTCATCATGTAAACCTATATGGAGTCTCACAGGTTATATCCTCCCCACACTAGGATATCTAAACCCTACAATAAAGAAACTATCTTAGACTGGATACTGATCAACAGTCATCCCCATATGTATAAACCAGGGACCCTACCTAATGACATAAGTGATCACCTTCTCACCTATATTATCAGGCAAAAGGCTGAAATCCCTAAACAACCCATTTATTAAACAATCAGGAACAAGAAATACTTTAACCTTAATAATTTCCAAACTGAACTTAAACTCTGTAACTGGTCAATACTAAAACACCTGCCACTTGTGGAAGCTGTAAAATACTTTAATAGAAAATTCTTAGCCATCCTTGACACCCATGGACCAGCACATTCTATTAGAACTAAAACTAAAACCACCCTATGGCTTACAGTATAAACTAGACAAAAAAATCTTACTTAGAAATAAAGCTTGGGCCACTTGGCGAACCACCAAAACTCACCCAGATCAACGTAGTTTCAGACAATTAAGGAATGAGACCAAAAAATCTGTTACAACTCACAAAAAAACTATTATTACCACCTACAACAGAAACACCAAAATCAACCCCCAAAATTCTGGGAAGGTTTAAATCAACTTCTCCACCCAGGTCAATCCTCCACCACCCACCCCCTCAACTTCCAATGAAAAAACCTCCTGTAGAGGATGCAGATTCCTTCAATACCTTCTTTACAGAAACCATCCAACACCTATTATCAATTACCCCCTAGTGGACCAAATCCAACTTCTGCTACATCCAGTACCCACAATACCTTTAAATTTCAATCAGTCTCAACCTCGTTTGTCTGAATACTAATTAGGAAACTAAAACCAACTACCCTATCTGCAGATCTCCTCCCTGACAAGTACTTACAAAAAGAAGCTGATGCAGTAGCCTACCCAATATCCATTCTGATCAATAGAACTATATCTGAAGCCACCGTTCCTACCATCTGAAAGATTTCCCTTGTTATCCCGCTCCATAAGGGAGGCAGTTCCACTGAGCTCTCAAATTACAGACCCATAGCTATTTTGTCACCACTAGCCAAAATCATGGAAAAATTTATCCATACACAACTCCTGAGCTATCTTCTTGTAAACAAACTCCTGACAAACTCACAACATGTTTTTAGACCATACCATAGTACCACCACTGCCCTACTCTCCTTCACTAATGTTATAAATCAAAACAGAAATAGTAATAAACTTTCCTCAGCCATCTTCCTTGATCTGTCTAAAGCTTTCAATATGGTAAACCACCAACTCCTTATACAAACCCTGGAATTTATTTCCGTAGATTCTGAGGCTATACAATGGTTTAAATCATATCTGACTGGTAGACAACAGGCAGTTCTATGAAAAGACAACTTATACACTCGTCTCCCTATCACACTTGGTGTCCCTCAGGGATCCATCTTTGGATGCCTCCTATTTTCCATATTCATCAATGACCTGAACAATGTTATTCCGGATGCTATCTGTATTCAGCATGTGTATGACTCGACCCTAATTTGTTCTGCCACATCCCCAGCGGAGCTACTATCTCAATCCCAAAAAGCTTTTAATGTGGTCAAAAATTGGCTCCTCGATCACCGTCTTATACTAAATTCCCCAAAAAACTAAACTGCTACTGTTCTCTCCATCTCATAGGACCGCCTCTCTAGACCTTTCCATTAAATCTAACGATGACACTATTATCTTGCCTGATCCCTCTACCAAACTCCTAGGCGTAGTAGTTGACAATAACCTGCGGTTTGACTTGCATATCAGCCATATGATTAAAACAGTTAATAAAATCTTGGTTCCCTATATAGGATCAAATCCTTCCTAACCCCCTTAGCTAGGACTGTTATTGTACATACATGTCTACTCTCCACACTCCTCTATGCCTCTCCCATATTCACAAACTTGAGTAAAGCTGACCTGAATAAGTACTTCAACTGCTACAATCATATTGCCAGATTTGCCACCACTTCTACCCTACCTATAGAACCCAGCACTGCCTCAACCTTAATTTTCTAGAGTGGCTTGAATTACCAAACCTACTTCTGGTCAGTCAGCTGGTAATTGCCCATAAGATTCTTTACCAGCCAGAATACACACCTGACCTTAAAATTATTATCATCCCCTACCAGAACCTCAAAACACTCAGATCCTACAACCAAATGTTAGCTTTCACTTTCAAAACTAACAACTCCACTGGGGAAGCTCTGTTCACCAACTCTGTTGGTAAAACATGGAATTCACTTCCAGCTGACCTAACCATAGAACCCTCTCTAGCAGTGTTTAAAAAAAACATACACTATACTTCAAAAAAGCATTGGCTATGTCCTTGCTCCACCCCCAACTAATTGCTGCCCTCCTCTAATGTGGGCCTAATGAGGACATCTTGCGTTTTTTAACTCAGTAGCTCTGAATCAAGTAGATTGAACAAGTGACGTCTTGATCCCCTTTAAAGTATGCAAATTGTAAGGAACCTATAATCTGATATACAAATATATATGCAACGTATACAGTGACATGGCTTGGAACATGAAATTTATATGCAAAATTGTAACAACTTCTTATTTTGAATTATTTTGCTCTAGGAAATGGCTTAACATGTATATATATATATATATATATATATATATATATATATATATATATATATATATAGACCTAAAGAGAGTGTCATTTATGCAGACAGAGAACCTGTGATATCTTTAGTTCTTTGCAAGTAAGTTTGAATGGGTTGGGAGGGTGGCCTAATGGTTAAGGTCTTTGCCTTGTAAGCACAAGGTGTAGAGTTTGAGTCTCACAAGGGATAATTGGCTAGGCTTAAAATGGCTCACAAGAGCAGTTAGCTTAGTACTAATCTATGAATTTCTATACATACATATACGCTTGTTTTTGTATTGTATTTTTGTTCTTTGTATCTGTATGGAGCTTTTCTCCCTGGGCCTCCACTGAAAATGGATATGTATTCAGTTGGACTATCTCGGTCAACAAATGTAAAATAAATAAATAAATAAATTTATTAATAGACCTTTGGATGGGTAATTGCTGTGTCACCACAGCATAGATTAGTATGCAATGAAGGTTCCCTGGAGGTCTCATCCCCCTTTAGAAGTTCTCATAGACCTAAAGAGAGTGTCATTTATGCAGACAGAGAGCCTGTGATATCTTTAGTTCTTTGCAAGTAAGTTTGAATTTTCAGTGTCTCTAGTCTGATGTCCATTACAAAGTGGATCGAGCAGGAATTTCAGTCATCTGCATTTTAACAAAGCTAAGACCAACTTCAGATTAAACGATACCTGATGATGGAGAGTGACTCCAACATGCTGAATGTCAGGAAAAAAATAATGTGAGGATATTAGGGTAAGTTCTTCTGTTCACCTAGTGAAACATGTCCTTAAAAGTGAACCAGTGCATATCTACAGGTCACAGCTATATGGCGTTGTAGTTAGTAAGGCTCAGTTATATATGACAGTCAATAACAATGCAGAAAAAGTGTGCACATCTTGCTCTATTACCTTGCAGACTGCAGATGCAGCAAAATGCATCTCTTATTTGTAAAGGTTGAGGGCAAATCACCACGTCTGATTATTATATTAAATGAAAAGCAGCTAGCCAGTCATAGTATAATATTGCTATGGCGACATCTTGGTGAATGTCATCTCACTTAAGTGGCATCACAGTTAGTATGACTTTTAACTTGCTACTCATTAAATTGTATTACAACTTATTTTTGGATACAATCTTTATTTTGGTGCTCATACTGCGGCAGTTGGCCACAATCTATGCTTTTGCTGGTGCCATTAGTGTTTTTCTAGCAGGAATGTTTGATTCTGGTTCTGTTCCCCCTTCTCTTCCTCCTTTCAGGTTACTAGTTGGTGTTTGTGCATGGTGTTTTGGAACACTCCACTACTGGATAATAAAATTACCTATACAGCTGACATTACATAACAAGACTAGTGAAATAGTGACATATTATTATGTGTTCTGTCATGGATAAAATACCTAGCAATAATACAGAAAAACAAAGGAGTCAAAGAACTGAGGGCTGTACATCATTTTTAGTTTGCCATTCTTCGACATAGTGACCATTAAAGCTCCTTATGGTGATGCTCTGTCGATGTACTGCAGAAAGCCATAAATGCTGTAGGCACAGGCACTGCCTACATGTCAGCCGAAATACAAATATTCATGAGCAAAACCAGTTGTAACACTGGAACAGGCCAGTGACTTCTCATTAAGTAACAAAGGAAAAATGGAGGCAGCCACTGCGATGTACTGTTTGTTTTAAATATAATTAAGTAAAACAGAAGCATAGAAAAAAAGCAGTGGAGGCAAAGACATTCCATCCCCAAACCTGTTCCTGATTTTATGACCACAAAGTGTGTAAGTTCAAGAAAATACAAAAAAAAGGCTACATATTTGGGGAGATGTGACTATAATGTTACATCGTATTCTAATATCTGAAAGGCAGCCTACACTGTGCACAATGCTACCTTTTTAAATTCATATGGAAACTCTGCCTTATTTAAGCATCTTAACGCTTGCTCTTTAACTAAAAATTCAAAGCCAAACAAACAAATGAAAACACTTCACCTGTTGAGACTATTCTAAGATAAATATTCTCTAAACACGGTATTTCCTTTCCCCAAAGTGCATTTTCCTCTCCAGAGAATAATCGCAAAGGCCAATACATTCACGTGTTAAAAAACATGACTTAGCAAGTGAGCAGTTTCTTCTCCTTTGGGGTATTTGTTTTCTTCTGAGCTACCTCAGTGCACACCATGTTGGGACTAAATGAAATATCCAATACTTTCTTAATGAATTGGCCACATTTGCATCATTTCACCAATCACATCTGCAGGTTTTTGCCAGGAAAACATAAATCTATACAGACTCAAAATTTATAGCTTTTGACTGCGTACTGTCATATAAAGATAACCTGTTTCCATTATTGTGGGCCATAAACCTACTGAGTTTTTTATACTCTGAAGGTGAAATTAGCTGAGTTTTGCAAGCTAGGAAATATGACATTCTTGTTGGCTGACACAGGGAAGGAATATGGAAAGAAAATTGTTTGTGAAATATCATTTTTAAATGGCTATGTTATGTCATGTCATTGTGTCATTATGTTACCATTCTGTAAGAACTTTTAGCAGATTACATAGCGCATATAGAGGAAACAAATGTGTTAACAGTCACTGCAAAGAAGTCAGTGAATTTTTTAACTGAGGCTTCTCAACCTTGACAGCATTTCTCACTCACTGTCACTTCTCACTCCTTCAGTTCTAAGTGAATGGGACTGTGATTTGACAAGACAGACTGTGACATCATAATCTCATCAGCTATCATGTCAGCTTGTCCGCCCCATAAGGGCACTCAGAGTAAACTTCTATTTTATGTATTTATTGATGATGTGTACAGAACTCTACCAAATTCCTTCCTTGTGCAAAATGTAGATGAAACCACTTTTAACTCTTAACCGATTTCAGGCAACTACACAACAAGACCTTCACAGCACTGAAAATATCTGACTCCAAATTAAACCTAAACACATACACACACAAACAAACAAAAACAAATTGTCATGTTTCTACCAATAGGACTACAAAACCATCTTGGCACTTTTAACATCTTAACAATGCATACTGTCATTGAACCCATATCATCTCCCCCCATACCACCTTAGTCATGTGTGCTAGCCCTAGGTCTACCTGTACACCTTGCCCACCCCACAAATTAGGGTGTTAAACACCCTTTCCCGAAGAGTACGACTACACAAAACAGACACACACACACTCACATATACATTTAGTTGTATATAAATGTGGTGCATATGAATGCAATTATATCATACATGCTTATGCAAACCTAATGCTGATTCCACTCGTGAGTATCAGGCTGTATCAGCTGCACGTCTTAGCAGGAGAAAGCTTTCAGATGTTAACTATGCATTAATGACAAGAAGCCTAGACCTGTGTGTATATATATATATATATATATATATATATATATATATATATATATATATTAGGAAGAGTCTCTTGTCAACTTTCATCAAATTATTCAGTCAGGAAAGCCAATGATATGAAAAACAAAACAATACAGACTGCACATGCAAAAAAAAAAAAAAAAAAACACTGACAATATGCAATAATGACACCTGGTACAAATTCTTCCCCTCCCTAATCCAGATTCCCTCTAACTAATCTCACTGCTAATTCATTCCCAAAATAGCTGCTAAAGACTGTAAAACAATAAATAAAAACTAAGAAACTGAGCTCACACCAGTCAGTCAGAAATTTATTAAAGAAACTAATTTAACAGATTAAAATTATATCCCTAACATACTTGTTTAAAAAAATACAAAAACACAAATGACACTATAAAACACTTAAAAACCTAAAAATTCAAACAGTAAAGGGCACTGAATTCAACTCTGAAATTTGAGAGTGGCTTAACCCCCACATAAAGTATATTTTCTTTACATCAGTACAATTCTCTGTTGAACATGTTGTTATTAAAAAATGCTGCTTTTGAAGTAGCTGTTCTGTATTTTTGGTGATTGATGTATACTAGTTAGGTGTTCTGTATTGTTTTTATTTGATATGGTACCAAGAATATTTCTGCTTCTTTCGTCAGGTGCAGGGTCTATGAATGTGTTTTGTCGATCAATGCATTTTTGATGCATTGTGGTCAGCAAAGGTCCTGATGACATGAGAGATAATACACAAATTGCACTTGGAAGGTCATGCAGTCTAATGCACATTTGGGCAATACCTTACAACAAAGTGACTGTGGTACTATACAACATCTTTTATGAAACACTAGCTATGACATAAATAATTTTACAAGGGGGGAGTGACCATTTCCACCTCTAATGTGTAGGTTTTGGCCTCAAATCCCCAGCTTCTAAACAATTAGATTCAAGTGCATAGTAACTGAGCAGTATAGGCATTTCATTTTGCTATGTGTTTCTTGCTTTACATGTGTTTAAATTTAAGCACTCTATTATTTTACCATTACATAGTTTAGAATCTATATTTTAAGTGGTCCATGTGCATTACTTTGCATTAGTTTGCACTGAACCTCATATTCCACCTATGATGCTTTCAGATGCCTTTCACATGCTTTGTCCCCATCATCATCCAGTGCTGTGTCATCCATGAGCTGGAAAAGTTCATTTTGTTCTCATTTCCTTCAGATATGCCTAAAACAAACACCCTGTAGAGTAACAGACCCAGAGCAAACTCCTGCATTACTATTATTCCCAATTAGAGTCCCTGTCTCCACCTCTGTCCATATCCAACCTTTCAGTCATACCGCAGATCATTTTTTAGCGTGACCTGAACCCCACCAGTATTTCCATTAGCCACCTTTGTAGGACCCAGTCAAAGACCTTGATAAGATGTAGGTAGTCCATGTCTATGGATGCTCCCTGAGGGTAGTCACTGCCTCACCACCTAGTCTCTTATTATCCTAATTTCTGCCAACTACTGTCCCCATGCTGTCCTGCTTCTCTGCCATCAATAAGCCCTCCCTTTGCTTTGCTTTTTGGAGAATGAAGCATAGTTTTCCTTCTCAAACTCAAATTCCTCCTCCTACTCAAACACCTGCTTGACAATAATCTCCTAACCCCCCCCAACACGCCGTTAGACCACGCCACACACCTCCACCGCACTTCTTTCCTTCACCCGAACTGTAGCAGAGGCCCATGGCAACAACCTGCTAGTCTCCTGTTTATTCCTTGATCTCTCTAAGGCCTTTGACAATGTTTCTCACCCTAAACTGCTAACTAAACTCTCCGTCCTCCATCTCTCTAGCTTCTCTATAAACTGGTTCTCAAGTTACCTCTCCAATAGGCAGCAATCCATTTGCTGGCAAACTGCCTTCTCTCCCTTCCTTACAGTCAACACTAGTGTTCCACAAGGATCTATCTTAGGCCCCCTTTTGTTCAATATGTTTACTAACAACCTTCACTCAGTCTGTCACCAGTCCACACTCCTACAATATACAGATGACTCTACACTAATTTTCACTGCCCCTAACATCCCCAATCTCTTAGCCCTTAAACAAAATACATTTTCTTCTGTCAAAACATGGCTCTCCGATATTCAACTTGTACTTAACCCCAAAAAAACTAAACTTCTCCTCTTCACTCCCAAATCTGTGCTCACCTCAAATTCTCTTTTGCCATCACCTCTTTAAACAATATTCTCATAATCCCGGGACCCCACACCAAACTATTGGGCATCATTACTGATGATGAGCTGAAATATGATATTCATATTCAACAGTGTATAAGAAAACCCCATCTAACTAGGTCTTCTCTATCACAATCAGAAATTCCAAACTCCTTCCTCTAAACTCTCTCTGTAGCTCAATCTCTTCTGTTACCCTGCCTACTGTATGCAGCCCCTATCTTTACTAACATTCAATCTACTCTACTTTCCAAACATGAACTAACATACAATAAAATTGCCAGGTTTGCTACTAATCTACCCTTCAAGTCCCATCACTGTCATGCCCTCATATCACTGCACTGACCTGAATTTCCCAAACTACTACTCATTCAGCAATTACATATTATCCACTCCATCCTAAACAATACTTCTTTATGTCCCTCTATTGCTAATCTTATATCCTACTACTGCCCCCCCCCCCCACCTACTGCGTGCCTCTGACAAATATCTCCTTAACATTTACAAACCCAGCAAAAATATTGGTAAGTCCCTTTGCAAATACTCAGTAGCTCATGCCTGGAACAAACTTCCCCTCAAGTTAAGAAGCATCTCCCAAAGGCATCTGTTTAAACATGAACTCAAACAATACATACAAACTATATGGTCCTGTCCATGTCAACCCCCCCATATGTTAAATAATGCCAGTTATAAATCTGTTACACCTCTTCCTTTCTACTTTCCTCTCTGCCTCACCTCATATAGCTTGTATCCGTGATCTCTACTCTCTTGTCAATCCACCTTTCACTTGTCAAATTGCCATTACTTCATCTCAGTCCATAGTCCCATCCTTTGATATACTGTTCCTAGTTTTCCAGAAGGTAATGACATTATCTGTTTTCATTTTATCTTAAGTTCTTTGTGTAACGTCTGATCTGTTGTTAAATTGTCTTTTACCTGAAATAATTTTTGTATTTATTATCTGATGTACTTGAGCTATGTATATGCTCTTTACTTTAATTTTTTTTTGTATTAGCACCTGGAGCTTTTCTCTTCAGGTCTCCACTGAAAATGGGCCCCCTGGCTCAGTTGGACTAACCTGGTTAACAAATGTGAAATAAATAAAATAAAAATATCAGTGTGTCTGCTTTTTCCCTTGTTTTCCATGATTTCCATACTATCTTTGCTTAGCCTGGCCAGGCCTGATCTTCCCCTCCTTCTTTCTGCTACAGTCATTAAACAAAACGTACTTTCCTTCATAACTCTTTGTATTAACTTCCTTTCAGTGTTTCTCTTTACAGCCACAGCACCTTTTTGCCTTTGTCTCCTGGCCTCTTGTATTGTAATTCCTCCTCCTTCCTTGCCTAACTTTTATCAGATACTAAGCACACAGTCCTGTATAAGTCATACTGGCATTATCTTCATTTACACATTATTCTCAGTGCTCAGAGTTTTGCCCATAGCCCTGAGCACTCCATCAAAAGCATTCTCACATCTTATCTTCTCTACCATTTTTACACCCAGGCTCCTAGGTAATAACTTGTCCCCAAGCTAAGCATAATTTAGTGTATTTAAAATGTCACAACATAATATTTGTATCAACAGCCCTAAACTAAATCACACAAAAGCATAAATGTTATGGGTTAGTGGCACATTCACCCTGTAATCCATGACATCCTCCGCAGTGACCAGGACAACACCCAGAAGTATGTCCTTTTTGTGACCATCAGGCAACATTTGGATGAACCTTCAAGACTCAAGACCTCCGGCCATTGTCACTCCTTTCCTACAATCTCATGAGTATCAAAGCCATGAATAATACATGAGAGACAGTCATCTTGCTTTATAGATACAAATGATATCCAGTTCCGCTTATATTTCATATATCTGACATGCTTCTGTTTTGGGATTAAGATTTTGCTAGCTTTTTATAGGCATATAATTTATTTGTAAAAATGTTCATATCTTTGCTCACTTGCAGAAAGAACAGTGTGCATGTATGTTAAGAAATAACACCAATTTTATGCAGTTGAAATCTCAGCAGCTTTTGTAATTACAGTGACCTGTTTTTAAATATAATCAGATTACTTTAAGAAGTGTAAAAGTACTTTTTACTATTACTTTTGTTGATTAAAAATATTGTTACTACTTATATACATGAAATAATGCATTTTATATAGAACTGCATGATGAGCAGCTTTAACTTCTGCATTACTCTATTATCAAGTTTTATTTTCATGTTATTAAAATACAGAAAACTGCAGATCATAAATCAAATACTTTATTAAAGCACAGAAACATTTCAATCCATTTCTTTTGTCAATATATAAAATAACATGCAAAGCATAATTATATAGACAGTCAAATCACAGCAATAAACAATTACATTTCAATTATTATACTGTACTTTCAATTAGAAATGTTGAGAATCGAACAGGAGATCCTCTTGCTGTGAGGCAACAACGCTATCGCTGTACCACAGCGGCACATGATGAACTTTAATAAATCAGTACTGCTGTTCATGTATTCACATAATTGCTGTAGTGATGCCTCATCACCATCCCACAGTGCCTTCTGTGTGGAGTGTGCATGTCCTCCCCGTGGTCGAGTGGCCTCGGAAAGACATGCGTGAATGGACGTGCCTTCACTGAAGGTTTGGCGTTGGGCTGGCAACTCGGCACCATAAAAATCCACTGCTAATCATTAGCAGATCGGAGTTCCGCTGTGGCGACCCCTAACCAGGAAAAGACAAACAAAACTATGTGTAGCTCTCATAGTGAAATAGACTTTTTGGAGCGAACATTTTAAGAGACAGTGAAGGAAGGTTTAACACCCAAATATTCAGAAAAGAATGCTATAGGAACATCTATTTACAAAGACAATGTATGCATCCTAACCACATATTCCAAAATGTAATCAAGGGACAAGGATTGAGGACATCTAGATTGAATGCAGATGAATTTGAGTTCATTAAGGATAGGAATCAGACAATTTAAAGAAGATTTTTTTGGTAAGGGGCTACAGAGATAAGGAAGTAAATCAAGTATTAGCAACTGTACCTGAATTTAGAAGTAATAAGGGGAACCAT
>NC_056729.1:66093422-66175922 GCF_019279795.1 Protopterus annectens | reverse complement strand
TACTTGTTAAATGGAATTCTTGTTGACCTTACCTTGTTATTTTATGTTTTTTTTGTTATTTGGTGTTTAAAATGAAATTGTCATTAGCCTTTTAATGAAAATTTTGGTTTAGCACCACCCACTTGCTTATGTCATGTAATGTGGGGTTTTTAAGCCTTACGAGAATTTGTGTTTAACATCTGAGGAAGTCTGGACATTATCCAGATGAAAAGCGCTTAATGTGATAATATTGTTTGCACTGTTGTGGTTCTTTTCACATGTAGAGTGTGTAGCTTAATATTTTATTAAAAGTTTACTTCGTCTATCAACCTTTAGAGTGGAGTATGGGTTCCTGTTGCCTCATTCGTGTTTTTTGAAGTTTGTGGATCCATTCAGTGTTTTTTGGGTAATAGAAAGTTCACCATGGGGATCACTCCAGTGGGTCTACTTGGTGGATGTACTGGGAACTAACATTGGGCAGCACATTGCCAGGGCACTTCTATGGGCTAGGCTTTTTTAAGGCTCCAGGGCCATTAGCCTATTACAGACCTCTGAACCTATGAACTTGTGATTTTACATAGCAAATCCATTTTCTGACTATTCAAGAAGTAGGCTTGTGCATGTCCTGTGTACCTGATGAGGGACATGATATTAATTTCAAAAATACACATATCTTTAGAGGCTGTATCTGCTATTTTCTCAGAAAATAGCAAACAATACCACAGAAACATGCCTAAGTTGTAACACTATTTCTCTTGCACATCATCAGTCTTCCGTAATAATTATTAGTATCCAGAAAATGTTATCATTGGTTGAAGCTGCATTCCTGTAGCGCAGGCACCTCGGTTTCTCAGCAACACGCCCAAAGTATAATTTTTGTCAGGATTCCCACACTGTATGTATATAATAAGCATCAGTTTTCTTGCAGTGCCAGGCAGGGGCTTGAATTTTACATACCTCTCTCTTTTACTTCAATCTGGGGTGTGGGGCTGCCACTTCCTGATCAATTCAAATGGTATAAAAGCAAACTGTGATGATTGTTTGCACTTCAGATACTCAGTACTGCAAGTCATTGTAATGGAGAATATAAGCCTAACATCATCTCATCTTGCCGTTTCTGTAGCATATATTATACGGGCTCCTACCTGCATCTCTAAATTCTTTACATCATGACGGAGGGAAAGGTTTTGCACAACTGTAGCATAAATACTTTTCTATAATAATGCTGTTTTGAGAATATGACATCTTGGGTGAAGTAGTACTTATTCTGTCTTCATGGAAATCATTTTCATGAGTAAATACTCTTAAGAAAGTTATGTCCAGACATCTTTTGAAATTTTGCAAATGGGAGAAAGTTATGTGTACCCTTTTTGACATGAGTTAGTTAAGCAGAAGACATTTAGATCAATCAATTTAGTCCAAAATAAGGGGTGTGTCATCAACCATGACAATCAAAAAGTCCCAGATCCTCCTTAATCTACCTTATCCCCTATGCACAACATTTTCTGGCTGATAATTGTTTTCCATAGTCTTATTTTTGTAGAAATTGGACTCTGACATTCCAATTTCTTCCTCTCCTTTACAGTAAAATAGATTGTGAGTTTCAGGACAAGTTATAAATGTGGGGTACCAAGTGGCCTGTACAGCAATGAAGGAGGCTAAACCATATTCACAGATTAGGATATCTACCCTAGATCACTTTCACCTAAGTGTATTAGAGCACTAGATGTGTTTCTCTTCTCAGCCACATTCCACATGGAATCACAATGGCTTACATTCTGCAGAAAGTCATTAAAAAGCTTTTCAACTGTTCTTGCATGCAGGTAACAAATTCTGAAGTAGATGACAGAAGAAGAGAACAAATAATAGTTAATCAGCTTGGTAAGAAAGAGAAATGGATAGCTGATTCCAGTGTCCTATTTGACTTTCATTTTCTTGAAACCAGGACCCAAAATTAACTTGAAATTACTTTAGCAGGAAGAACATAAAACAATTTCCAAATATTAAAGATGGTTGAATGTTGAAAGGAATCACTTTCAACTGCAGTTGTGATTTTTGCCATGCCATACTTAAACAATCATTGATTTACTAGCATTAGTGTAAAGTCCTGATGCCCTAGTAAAGTTCTTCAAGGATGTCAATAAATCTGGGATATTCCTGAGTGGATCTAACATCCAAATAATGCAAACATCAATAAACCAGTTGGATATTAGAGCCTGCATGTTCAAAAAGAAACACCTGCTAACGGGGCTGGCCTTAAACCATTTTGACCAATTTGACCCAGTTGGGTCCTGCTCCCTCTGGGGCCCTGCACTGAGATGCTGCAACAAAATGCAGGCATTTCCCTACTGTGGATGTGCTCTCACAGTACTTACAAGTCCAGTAATATTAGTAACTGCACCTTCATGCCTCTTGTATGGCTCACAGCGTTAGCTCCTCCCACTCCCACTGTAATCAGTTACTGCTGCTGTTGCTTTTGCTGTGTGCTGAACGAGTTTACAACCGAACGCTGTTTGGATTAACCATCTGGTTTTGTGTACCGCTCGTTACTGTATCAGAAGAAAAGACCAGACTTATTTTGAAGAGTGCTAAAGATGTACAGGTAGTATTTGTTTGTCTTATTGATATGGGGTTTATGAATGATTGTTAATGAATAACATTAGAAGAAATAACTATGGAATAGTCGGTCTCAGATAGCATGAAAACTATCACTAATAAGTGTAAAAAAGTGCAGATACTGTGGTGTGAGGTAACTTCTGATCACTAAGACTTGTGACAATATCAAACCAATTCAGTACTATTGCAAAGAAATGCTTGTTGCAGTCACAGATGGGTGCAAAATAATCCCAGTGATATGAAGCATAAGGTGTCTGTGCTGAGAGTCGGAGGCAGAGGTGCATAGAAAAATGATTCATTTTGCCAAAGCGCTAAAGCAATAACACAGTGGAAAACAAACAAAGAAACAATAAACTTTAGCCAGTATCGGGACAACAGTGGTAATATAAGGGCAAGCATACATGGAAGTATAAGTCAGGACAGTATGTAGTATAGAGCATGTAATATAAATGGTAACAATCAAAAGTAGATGTGATACAAGAATTCAGTCAGTAAAATAGATAAGAAGAGTACCTGTACATTGTCAGAACATCATAATGTATAATGTTACTAGGAATTAAATAATATTCAAAGAACAACGCAGTTGCAGGGTATGATGTGTGAAGGAGAGTAATGCATGAGTCAAAGACAGAAAAATAAAATAATGTTAAATAAAATAATGTGTGTATGTTGGGGTGAGAACAAGGAGGACATGTGCAGCTATCTCTTAAACAGGTTCAGGAGATCTAGGCAGTAGTACAGAGTTTGGGGACATGCTTATTGGTAAGCCAACGTGCACCCATCTGGTGTCACATCATGTAGACACAGGACCTCAGTAGGGCTTCAAACAGGCCCTCTACAGTGTACCTGAATGAGTTAAGTAGACCATGAAAGAGGAGCTACAGGAGATATTGGAATGGGGGGGGGGGTAATCCAGGGGTCCAGTAGGTTACTCCTATTTTAACATCTCTTATGCAAAAAATAAACTAATAAATAAACATTGTTTTATTTTAATACACAGAAGTAACATATATTTCTGACATCTTATCTGAACTAGTCTTAAGTTTAAGAAGCCAGTGGGTGGAGGGAGGTGAGGTGGTGGATGAGGGACCAGATGAAGGGCCCCATCAAAATAGCCCAAAATGGGGCCTGTAATTACTAAGGCCAGCCCTGCCTGCATATCTGATTTGCATGTGTGGGTGGACTCTTCAGTGTGTTTCTCTCAGACATATGATAAGGAATAGGAACAGAGTCAGCCTCTTCCTGGTGATACTGAGTAACTTTTTTACATAGTGCAGGCATTGTATAGTTTACAAATATAGTTTAGTAAATTATTTTGAATGGGTGACCAAGTCCAGCATTTCAACTTCCTGGACATCTTTTTGTGATAGTTGAACAAAAATGATTAGAAACTTCCGTAGGAGTGCTTATAGGCAATTTGAGTGACTTCCATGTCATTTCTGGAAGCAGTCCTCACCTTTGAAGATGCTGACATCTGTGCAGCCATGGAGACCTGTTTCATGGCTGTGGAGAGCACCACAGCCATACCGGGTTACACCGCCTAACACACGTTCAGACCATGAATGGAAGGTGTAAAAACTAAAGGAGGCAGTGTATCAATATTCATTAAAGATAAATACACCTCCAGATTGGTTAAATAGTATGATTCCCTATAGACATTTCAGGTGCAACTAGCCATTGGTAGGACACCTAGTCAAGTCATTGCCAGCTACAGGACCCCCCTCCATGAATCAAGACACCCACTCTGACTACTTGGATCTACTGGAATCCATCAAGATGCATCTGAATACCATGGTACAGGGAGATTTTAATTACCCATCCATTCACTGGGTAAATTCCTTGTGCTCAAACTCACTTGCTCATAGGTTCCTTGAGCTCATTAACTCCAACTCCCTGGACCAGCTGGTGGAAACCCCAGCTAGGGGGCCAACATCTTGGATCTGGTGCTTACCAATATGGGGACTGCTGTAGCACCCCTACTATGAGGTCTTCCATTGTCACATCTGACCACAAATCAGTCTGATTTGAAGTAACTATCACATTGGACCCCCCCCCCTCCAGCAGCAACTAAACTAAAAAACTTCTCCAAAGCAGATTATGTCCTTCTAAGGGATGGTATAAATAGTAATAGAATCCCCAAATGATGTCAACATCCTACAAGAGGGTCTTACAAACAAATGATTGGTGCCAAAGTCACAACATTAAACTGAATGCCAAAAAATGTATTATCTTCTCTTTCGGTAAGAGCAATGTTCCTTCCAACTACCACTAAAATAGAAACACCCTAAACATGAACTCAGTGGTGAGAGACCTGGGCACACAGGATGACAGCAACCTTGCCTTTGATCACCATGTTTCCACAGTGGTAAAAAGGGCATTCTATATTGCTCATCTCATAACTAAGTTATAACCTCCCAGTACTCTTCCCTCATCAGGCCAATAATGGAGTAAAATGCCCCTTTTGGTATGTACCTTTCCAGGCACCTGCAGCAATTGGAGAGACCACAAAAGTTCCTCACAAGGAGAATTCAAAGTATTCAGCATCTGTCCTACGTGGATTGGCTGAAATTATTGTCACTTTACTGTTTCATACAGACTACTCGGAGATGATCTCTGCCTTTCATGTAAGGCAATCTTTGACTCTGCTTTATTGGAATTGCTGCATATCCATAAGTCCAATGGCTCACGGGTTACTTGCCCTAAAGACCTTAACATGGTATGAGACATTAATAGAACCTACTGGAGGGACAGGTGTGTCTTCCAGAGGTTACCACACCCGTGGAAGAGACTCCCAGTTCATGTCAAGCAGAGCACCTCTTTGGCCCTCTTCAAGTGAAATCTGGATGACTGGAAGGGTGACTGTAAATTCACCCTGGCGGTGTCACCTGTGTCTCTCTTGGACAGGGGAAATAGGTGCTGATTGTGGAAACAAGGGCAGAACTTGGCTAGGCTTGTAAGGGCCCTAGGGCTATTAGCCTAGTAACTTCCTATGTTCTTATAAATAATTCTCTCTCTTAGATTCTAGTGCCTTTTTCATCTGTGGTTAGCTCCTATAGTTCCAACTACCAGTTTTAATTTACATGTTAGCCTTCAGAACAGCTTATTTCACATTGGAGAGAGATCCCAAAGTATATTTTAAGTAAGAAACAGTCTGTGAAGAATTTATGCTAGCCTCACTCTTGAAAAGATTGCCTCAAAAAATCTTTGGATTTTTTAACATATTTCAACATTTTATAACTTTGTTTTAATCTGAAGCTCACTGATATGTTTTTAGTCATATAACAGAGGAAGATGAGTAGAAGATTCAAAATTTTCAGAGTATGAATGGGTCTGTGCACAGCTTTACAGGACAGCAGCTATGGAAAACATATCCTGTGCATGACTGCCATAAGCTACAGGAATGTTCTCTACTTTAATCACAAGAACATGAAACAAACCTGAAATGGTAATGTGCAGTTAGTTCAGATGGGTCTTGACTCTGCTGTGATGAATGCTGAAAAGTTGTTGCTCAGACGTTGAACCAACTCTCATCACGGTACCAATTTAAAAGTACTTTAATCCAAACTGGAAAAGCACTTTAATGAACCCCGATTAGTGAACCTAGATTTATTTGTTTGACTGTCTCTTTTTTAACTAGTTAATTGGGATTGCAGTTTGGAAACTTTTT
Organism: Protopterus annectens; assembly: GCF_019279795.1. NCBI lineage: Eukaryota > Metazoa > Chordata > Ceratodontiformes > Protopteridae > Protopterus > Protopterus annectens. Next base: position 66,169,660 of record NC_056729.1, on the reverse strand, counting down.
TTCTAACTCGAATTGTAACAAATCTGTTATAATGTATTTGCTGCTGTAGTTTAATTGCTTATAGTACCAAATAATTTTTACAAGGTCTGTGATATTTCCCCAGAAAAAAAAGAGAGATTTACAATGAAATGTATCAGTGGAAAACAGATTCTGCAAATGGGCAGCCACCTTCTCTGCTTGTTTTGCATGAGCAAAAGCCATTAGGGCTTGTCCAGAGAGCAATGTATATCTTTAAACAAAAATTCACTTCTTTTTGGGCCTCTAATCTTTTGGACTATATATATAGCATACAAAAAACTTTATGTTGATACTAGGGATGTTTACCCCCTTCTCCAGAATGAGAACCTCTATTTAGTGGCCTTAAGTCTACAGTATCACTAAAACTGGATCACAGGCATGCAAATTAGGCAAACCAAAGGATTTGCTGATTAAAGAATCAGTAAGGTGGGAGTTTGATAGCTTGATATCCCCTGCAGTCCACACATGCCTAAAGGCTTGACTCTGGATTTTATTCATTCCTGTTATGTTGAGGGAAGATATCAAATGCATCCTGAACAAGGATTTGATGTCTGCTCCCCTTTCCAATACATTTTCAAGAGCCTGGAGATAAAGAGATAGTAAAGCAGCTTCTTAATTCACAGATTCTTGAGGGTCAGTAGATTACCCACTAAGCAAAAGCCTTTTTATAGGAAGCAATCAAGGATAAAAGGCTGAATTAAAACAGAATGCTTTAGAAAAGAAACAAGCCTGGAAGGAGGCAGAGGCTGAGGTAGGCCGCATGAAAGCTGTAATGTAGATAAGTCTGTCTTCATCCAAAATGGTCTTCTCCGCTCCTCTTCAAACAGCCTTTCATTTGTTCCTTCTCCCAATATCCTTGGTGGTAGGCATCAGTGGGTTATAAAACAGAATTCAGTCCTTACCTCCCTTGTGAAGAATGCCTCCCATCCCATCAGATCAAATAAGATTAAACAAGTAGTCTGACATAACTATTACTCTGCAAAGACATAGAATGGTTGCATATAGAAGAACAAGGAATAGGGTTATTTTCTAGACTGTTCCTGGTCACAGAAAAAGATGGTTCCTGAAGGCTCATGCTATATTTACCCAGAATTATTAAGTAACCAGATTCAGAATAGTAACCTTGTAAGCTTTTACTAATGACAGGTGCATTGATAGTCATCCTGGATTTGAAGGATGCTTGTCTGGACATGTTTGTGTGCAAGGACTATATGTGAATTCTGCACTTTAGGGTAAATGGCAATAGTACCAGTATTCTTCCTTGCTCTTTGATCTTCCCATCGGAATAGTACCAGTACTCTCCCTTGCTCTTTAATCTTCCCATGAGATAGTACCAGTACATGTCCTTGCTCTTTGGTCTTTCCATGGGAATAGTACAAGTACTCTACTTTGCTCTTTGGTCTTCCCATGGGAATAGTACCAATACTCTTCCTTGTTCTTTGGTCTTTCCATGGGAATAGTACCTGTACTCTTCCTTGCTGTTTGTTCTTCCCACACACCAAAAGTGTTGGCAAATACTTTGTACCAGTATTTTGCCATATTAAGACTAGGGAGATTCAAATTTACCTTTACCTGGATGATTGTTTAATCTAAATAGCATCTTAGAGGAGATAAAGAAAGGCTGGAGGTTACCCATTTTTATTCACTGTACATGTTAGCTATGATCATACTCTCAACCTCTTAATACAAGAATATAGCTAAAGTGTAAAGTAATGGGGGGACAAAGACCCAAAATAGGGACAGATTTGAAATATTGCTCTTTCAAACTTAGTTGCTAGAATAACAAGATTTGTGTTGGCATACATTTGTGGAGGATATGAAGTTTGAAACTCAAATGCTTGTCATTATTCAATGATTTCAGTATATAGTGACCTACCAGAAAATCACCAATTTTATGAGAAACAGACCAAAAATATGAGGCAAAAATCTGGACACTGAAAATCTAGACAGTTGAGAGGTATGGCTATGATGGCCTGGGACCTGGCTTCCTAAGAAGGCCTTTAATGCCTGGACACGTACATCTTATCAGAGCTAAACTTTCTACTAAGCAAATTAAGTAGGTCTTCCATCAGCCCCTCTCAATGGAAATTAGGCAAACATGTTTTCCAAAGCCTAATGCATAAATGTGGAACCTCCAAGAATCAGCCTGGGAAGTACTGTGCCAAATTTCCATGGAAGTATGCATGGTGTCAGATGTCTTTTCCTCCCTCTGGACGGGGAGGCACCTTCATGTATTTATTCTCTTTCCTTTTCATTCCATGATGATCCAAGAGAAGAGAAAGGAAACAGCAAGGCTTATTTTAAAAATGATGCTCTCAGGTAGTTAATGTGAAGAGAGAGCAGAGACACTGCAATTACCAACATTTTTTTCCTTCCTAATACTATGGTAAACCAAAATTTAAGGAGTCTGAGGTATTGTTTAAGGGGTTAGAGAACGAAGGAGCAATAATCCTACTTATCCAAAAGGAAAAGCTAGTATAATTTGTAAATATGTAAATAAATAAATTTACACAGTTAACTTCCTCTTCTACTTTCAAATACTGGCTAGCAAACTATAGATCACTGATTGTGTAACCCGAATGTAAATATTGTAGAAATATTAAGTCATGCAACAATATCATGTATAACCATATCTTGTCATTGTAAGCCTGAATGACTGCATTTATAATTATTTGTCAGTTGTATGTTACATTTAGTTGTACAGACATTTTGTCTAAAACTGTGCTGTATTACATAAATTGTACTGTGCAATAGCACCTGGATCACATCTGGAGATGGCTTTATAACCAGTGCACTTATCCAGTTAACAGCAAGGACAGGGAGAAAGAAATTGTAAGGGCATCCTGCGTGTAGACTCTACTGAACTTGTAGACTTTCAGTACTTAACTGAGAAGTTACACAGCAGGATATTTTATGCATCCATGATACATCTGTCAGCTACTGTAGTTGTCCCCCTATGAGTATCTCTTATCTAACAGCTCCACAAATCATACCTTCCATATTGCAAGCTAGTTTTACACACTATATCCCACATGCAATGTCCTTCTTGTGATTTCTGTTTGTGGTGATTTAATTAATCTTGGCTTCCTTTGAACAAATATGAGTTACTTTGGTGGTTTTCAAGTTTTTATGCTAGAAAACTACTTTTCTTGTGGTATTTCATCTGCCAAATGGATACATGTGCCGTGAACCCTAATGTGTACAGTACCTTGTATAGTATTTCATAAGGACAGAATAACTCATATAACTAATCCCTTATTTATATGTAATGAGGTCTAAGAACTGGCCTTAAATTGGACAATAAAATGCTAGTATTTTGTTCCAAGTCTCATGATAAGGGGTAGAGGATGCTGCACTTGATGTATGTGGCCCTAGGCAGCTTGTAGACTGGACGAAAAAAAAAATGGCTTCAGGCAATTTTTTTGTGCTGTCTCCTTTTTCTCCCTTTTATTATGCAATCAAGAATGCCACTGTCAGAGGAAACCTTATCAAAATGGTTGGCTAGCTGTGTTCTTTTGTTATGTAAGTCATAGAAACACGTTGGCCTGACAGAAACAGTACATTCCACTAGGGCATTATTTTTTTATTTATCATTTTGTTGACCAGGAAAGTCCGACTACGACAGAGCCTATTTTCAGTGGAGGCCCCAGGATAAATACTCCAGATGCGTGTCTTTGGATTATGGGGGGAAACCCATGCAAACACAGAGAGAACATGCAAACTCTGCACAGAAGGCACTCCAGACAAGAATCGAACCAGAGAGCCTCTTGCTGTGAGGTGACAATGTTAACCGCTGCACCACTGCACCACCCAACAAATTATCCACAACAGCAGCTTTTTTCAAGCATGTCTGACCTCAGATTACATCACATAGCTGTATGGAACACCATTTGTACTTTCTCCAGACTTTACAACTTGCACAATTAATCCAGGTCCTTTGTAGAGTGGACTTCATTGCTGCTGTGAAGCAAGGAATACTGTGACTACCACTCTCATGGCAGTGTACCACAACTTAGGGACACTAAAGGGAAGCCATATTTTTCAAAGCATCTAGAAATATTCCAATCTGATAGGAAACAAGGGAATTTTAAGTCTATGAGAATACCCATCACCTATTCTAGCAATGTGAATTTGTTGAAAGACATTTATAGGAGGAATTGGTCTATACTTTGTTCAGATGATAAAATAAAGCAGTTGGTGAGGGAAACTCCCTCCTATACGTATAAAAATAAGAAATCTTTAAAAAGAATATTATGCCATCCTAAACATTCACTTAATAATGTCAATAGCAATAACAAAGGAACTTTCCCCTGCTCTAGGTGTACCTTTTGTCAGTATGTCGGTAGTATTAGTAGATTTGTTCATACTGACACTGGTAAAACAGTAGAATTAAAAGTGCTTGCTAACTGCAATACAAATAATCTTGTATATTTAGCATACTGTATAAGATGCTCCTCTTATTACATAGGGAAGACCAACCAAAAACTCAAAGAACGTATGAGAGAGCACATCTATGATATTTCTAGGGGGAGCAGAAAATAATGCCTTAGCTAAACATGTTGCAATAAATGATGCTACACATAAGTTTAAATTTATGGTAGTAGAAATAATAAAATCCAGTGAAAGAAGGGGGGACATTCTTAACAGAACAGAAACAGTTGAATCTGAGTAGATAATCAGAATGAGAGCCACTAGGGGTAAAGGGCTCAATGATAAGGCTTCCATAAAGCCAATTTTGCAGGCAAGAAGCTTGGTTAGATGAGGGTATTTAGTGTATATATCATTAAAAACATAATGTTTTATAATTGCTTTTTTAATTGTATAATTGAATTAGAGTTTTTATTGGTTGTTCTGCTTTTAAATATCTTGAGATGTGACTTTGTATTGTCTGATGAAGTGACAAAATCTGTTGTGAAAGCGCTTACCATTAAAAGTATTTTTTATCTGTTTATTGGCCATGGTTTAGTTCTACTATTGTTTGTTCTACATTGACTTTTATTGGTTAGTGGAACCATTTGCTTACACCACACTCTATTTTTGTGTTTGATTTACTTTAAATATACCATAAGCCTGCTTTCCACTCACTTCATATTGCATTTCCTGTTTGTATTATACTAACTTACATTCAATTTCTCTATAAACTGTCAAAAATTTGTCTAAATATTAAATAATTGTCATAACGTGCTGTGAAGATTGGGGGAAGATGGGCGAAGGCTGTCAGCCGAGTCAAATAGAATATAATTCTATCATTTGTATATATAAATGTAAAATACAGGCTTGTGTTCTTAAATGAAAGAAAACACTGTAAAATGTGAACTTCAAGATTGTTGCAACATTGCCATCTGCTGTAAGGAAAACTTAGCCAAGCATTTCAAATGTTCTTTGAAGTAAAATTATCTAAATAGTGGTGCTGAAGCGGTTGGCTATACACATTCTTTCTATTGCCTTAATTTAAGGAATAATTGCTAGAGTGTACATGTGAAATGTCTTTTATTGTTGTAGTTTCCTGAGAAGGTGTTAGCTTGCTAAATAATGCAGTTTGTTTGCCTAGAAACTCCAGATTAAGTGTCAAAATGATGTAATGTGTATACTGGGAAAACCTAAGTGTCAAAATGATGTAATTTGGGAGGGCCTAACAAAGATGTTTGTTAGCGAGTTTAAAAACTGTTGTTCAGAGAGAGACTGGGAGCATTTTGATCTTGATATCTAACTTATCAGCACTCTTCCTGTTGTCTTATGTAAGTGGTGTCTTAGAAATATGTTTTCTTGTAGTAATAGCTAGGAACTTAGGAGAAAGTTAGATAAGTGTTTTTCTGTTATATCTGAACTTTCCTACTGTATTGTTTTAAGTTTCTGTGTGATCTCTGAACTCTTAGATATCACTGTGGTGTAGTAGTATTGTCTTATGTTTTAATTATTTATTATTAAATATTTTAAAAACCTTTACCTGTGGCTGGTTTGTGAAGAGATAAGTAAGCTGTAGAGTACAATGCATATTTATAGAGTTTATTGTAATAAGCTACTCTAATAAGCCTTAGAGTGAATAGTCACATTACCAATTGGATAATAATATTGCTCAGTAATAATTGGACACCCTTTTAAGGGCCTTTGGGTAGTTGATAAGTATTAGCTGGTGGTGGCAGAAATTACTATCTTATAGTCTGGGTAAAGGGACACAGCTGGAGAATCTGTGTCAGCCTTTCCCAGGAGTGTCTGTGAAGTTGTATAAATACTTATCTCAAAGTGTGTGTAGTGTGTCAGCTACCTGGGCAAGGACACAAAGTACTGGTGGGACAGAGAGAGTACTGGAGGTTAGCTTGCCAGCTAGGCTGAGACTTGGACCCTATAACTGTGCCAGTGAGGAGTCTTATTGGGGAACTGGAGAGCAAGGGAGCAACCAGCCCCAGACTGTGATCTCTGTGTGCACTTAAGGGAAATTATACTTTACTGCATGTATTTGTTATCCTTTCCTCATATATGAGACAACCTCCCTGGTGTTAGTGGTGAGGATTGAGTCTCCTTGACTGCTGGACCAGGGCACAGTCGTCACACATGCATCTATTCTTAACAAAGAATTTTATATTATGTCTAATTTTGATTAATTATTTAAACTGTATTTTTTGTATTATTTTTAAAGATTATAAAATTATTGTTCTTAAAATATTTTGTAATATTTTGAAGCTTTTCTCCCTGAAAATGATCTCCAACTCAATCAGACTTTCTTGATAGTCAAATGGCAATAAGTAAATGTATTTAGTATTCTTTATGAATAATGAAGGGTCATTATCATAGACATTGTGTAGTTGTATGCGGCGTGGAGGGGAAACATTACAAGGTCATTTATTTTCTCCAACGACGCCATGAAATGTAGGTGTGTATGTGTCTCTTTCTCTATCTCTCTCAATAGATCTCCCTTTACACCCCACTTCCCATTTTATGCACCCTTCTACCACTTAGTTCCTACCTGGAAGAAAAGAGTGAGCACTAGCTTCTACCCTTACCGTACTGAGCCTACATTTAGAGGCAATGACATAGACTCTCCATCTTCCCCTGTACCTAAATAAGGCTAAAGATGTGAGGCAGACAGGTACTGCCAAGAGATAATGAGGGACATGATCCTAGAGGTATTATCTGCATGCCCTAAGGCTCAGTTCATTTTGGTCTCTTTAGAACGGAGCCATATATGTCTTTTTCAGGGCTGACTTATAGTGTCCACATTATACCACAAGATGTAGCACAGCAGTGTTGTGCAAATAAATGAAAAGCTAGCATAAATTATTCAGTTTATTTCAGTTAATATTTAACTTGGACACTCCGCTAGTGTAAACTGAAATAGCTGTATAGCAACAGGGGTGAAATATCACCAAGGCAACCTGAAAGCATACGGTTTCCCATGGCTATAGGAAGTGGAAGGAGCCAGTAAAGTGTTAGCATTCCTGCAGGTGTGTGATGCACACTCAGTGTAATGTTGAGGTGGTCCAATTGAATCAATAATTTTGCAACTCATTAACATAGTTCTAATATTTTTGGGTGACTGGATGGTGTACCAGGCCTGTATATGTCACAGACTATATACTTCAAGGATGTGGGTGGCAGACTAGGCACTTACTTGTAGGGTACAGTGCTTTGGGTTTTGAAATGAGCTGGCCAATCTGCTGTCACTGGAGATATTTTCAGTGGATCCAGTAGACTTCAATCAACCCCACTATATCTAAGTGTGTATGGTTTCAGTTGGAAGAAAAAACAGGAAATTGACTGAAACCTGTTTTTGTGGTAAAGGTAAGAGTAGTAGCAGTGGTTCTGATCACTGAAAGACTAGATGTAGATAGGCAGGAGTAGTAGCAATGGTACAGATTGCTAGAAGACTAGATATAGGTAGGCAGGAGTTGCAGCAGTGGTTCAGATCACTAGAAGATTAGATGTAGGTAGACAGGTGTAGTAGCAGTGGTTCATATCATTAGAAGACTAGATGTAGGTAGGCAGGAGTCGTAGCAGTAGTTCAGATCACTACAAGACTAGGTGTAGGTAGGCAGATGTAAGGGTATCAATAACACTTATGAGCCAGAGATAGGTATCTTTAAAAAAATAATAATTGAAAATTATGGATACTAAAGTCACAAAGAGGAACATAAAATATGATCATTTATGCAACAGGTTACATTTTTATACTTTATGTAGTAGCAGTGGTTCAGATCACTAGAAGACTAGATGTAGGCAGGCAAGGGTACTAGCAGTGGGTCAGATCACTAGAAGATTAGGTGTAGGTAAGCAGGAGTTGTAGCGGTGGCTCAGATCACTAGAAGACTAGATGTAGATAGGCAGGAGTAATGGCAGTGATTCAGGTCACTAGAAGACTAGATGTAAGTTGGCAGGAGTAGTAGCAGTGGCTCAGATCCCTGGAAGACTAGGTGTAGGTAGGCAGATATAAAGGTATGAATAACACTTAGAAAATGGGCAAACTGTACATAAGAACCTTGACTAGAGAACAAACGTTTTCCAGCAAGGTATTGATGTACAAGTAATGCCCATTGGGAAACAAGTCCACCGCTTCATGGCAGGAGATTGAGTTGCCTTGGAGCTCAGACTGAAAAAACTGACAACTGCCATTATTTTACATTTGCTAAGCAGTACTTCTGCTGGTTAGCAAGTGTAAAATATATTAAAAAAAATAAACTAAAAAACAAAATTGTGTGTGAGTATATGTCTGCATGTGAGTGAAACTGAGTTTGATCAAGCAACTATTTTACACTCACTAAGCAGCACTTTTTCTGTTTAGCGAGTATAAAAACTAAGTGTAACAAGTGTGTAGGTGTCTGTTTATGTTTCTGTTTGTATGTTTGTTTCTGTCTGTGTGCGTGAATGCATGCTAGCATGCATGAAAGCGAAATGTGGATGAATGACAGAGACAGTGAAGAGTGAGAGCGATCAAGCAATAGCGGCATTGAGGAGGTTTACATACATCTCACCTCTGAGATCAAGTTAACTGGATAAAACCTAAACTATAGGGGGAACAAAGGCTCAAAACAGAAACATATTCCTCAAAAAAATCACAAAGTTCCTTCAAAAACAGGACTTGTGTTAGCGTGCATCTTTCTGAAGTGCAAGTGAGTGTGTGTGTGAGAGAGAGAGAGAGAGAGAGAGAGAGGAAGAGACAGTGAGATGATGGACCACTGGCAGCAGCAGATTAGAGGTTTGCCTACCTCTCGACCTTTTAGCTCAAGAAATCAGGATAAAGCCTGAAATAAAGGAGGACAAAGGCACAAAAATAGGAATAGATTTTAAATGTCCTAATTATAAAAATTACAAAGTAAGTTAAATAAGATTTGTGTTAATATGAATTTTTTGAAGGAAATAAAATCTGACAGTCAAATGTATGTCATTATATAGTGACTTCAGTTTCCAATGACTGGCAAGAAACCACACATTTTAGCATTAAGAGACCAAAAATAAAGCAAATATCACTATATTAAAAAAAAGATATATTTTGGATGTAAAATACTTCCTCTAACACCATTTACATATATTACAGCAACTCTGAAACATTAGGCGGAGGAACTATTTTCCATAAAAAATGTATATAAAAATATAGTAATAACAAATATATAAATAATAATGTAAACTACAACAATTTTACAGAGAGCCCATTCTCTAAGTTCAATAATGCCCTCCAGGGTGTATGTTAATGTGTAATTAATGCCTTTCCAGGGCCTGTGGCATCGGGCCTCAGAATAACCCTTGTCTGGTATTAATTATACATTACCACACATGCTGTCAGGCATTATTGATTGCGTATGAGCCACATATAGGTATCTTTAAAAATAATTGTGATGGCCTCTATTTACCCCAGGCCAGTAATCAAGGAACTTCAGTCCTCACCACTGAAACCAGTGAGAGAAGATCACTAAGAACAGGAATGGATTTACACAGTATAGCGAAATGCAGCTCTCTGTATCAACCACACTTTCCACCAAGGGCACACAGGGAACACACTCCTGACCTAAGACTGGGCTCTCTGCTTCTCCATATCCCAAACAAGATTCACTTTGGAGCACTGTGTCCCAGTTTCATGTAGCTGACACACCCAAAGCTGTATATTTGATTTTCACACACACACTCGTGGGAAAGGCTGGCACAGATTTATTAGCTGTAACCCCTCTGCCGAGAGTATAAGATAAATATGCTGCCACCAGTCTACCACTCTCAGGCTCTTACAAGGGTATTTAATTATACACTGTAAAATCAATACTAACATAAATGGGAGAGTGTAACCAAAGCTGCCAGGCTTTTCGGAGTGGATGTTAAACGTATTCACTAAAAGACCAGCCACAAAAGGTATAAAATATTTAATAATAAATAATGAAATAAAAAACATGAGACTACTAAATATCTAAGTACAATAAACACCATAGTCTTAGTCACAATAGAATTAAAAATAACACAGTTGGACAGATTCAAACAGATACAGAAAAACACTACTTAACTAATTTCACTGTATTTTTTGACTGGCTGAAGAATAACTGTTCACTAACAAACTGAATTAATACAGCTAGGCAAGATTAGATGCTGAAATGCTTACTTCCAGAAAGCAATGTTTCCAACTAAACTGAATAACTAACTAACTCAACTAACTGAATGTGCTAACTATCATAGATCTTTATATCAGATTCCAAAGAAAACAAAACAAGCTGCCATGAGAGTTCCATCCTCTCAGTGCTGGTTATAGAATGACATCACATTTGATCACCTGACTGGTACAGTATACACTCAGAGCTTTGCTAATATCTGTTGCAGTATCCGAAAGGTATAGAACAATGTCAAAAACGTCTACTCTTCCCCTCCAGAATTCTTTCTTTAAACATAAGCATTTAATCAGTTATAATAACACCATTGATACATTTTAACGCAAGCATCAAATGATGCAAAATTATTTACAAATCAGTGTGATTATCAAATGACACAAAACCATTTACAAAACTCCAGTCAACCATACTGGCATATGCTACACATGCACTGCCCCACTCTCCCTAGCACAGATGGCAACACCTCACATTGTCAAAGTAATAATTGAAAATTTTAAATACTAAAGTCACAAAGAGGAATATAAAATATGATAATTTATATAATACGTTGCATTTTTTATGCTTAATATAGTAACAGTGGTTCAGATCACTAGAAGACTAGGTGTAGGTAGGCAGGAGTAATATCAATGGTTTAGATCACTAGAAGACTAGGTATGAGTAGGTAGGAGTAGTATCACTGGTTTAGATCACTAGAAGACTAGATATAGGTGGGCAGGAGCAGTATCAATGGTTTAGATCACTGGAAGATTAGGTGTAGGTAGGCAGGTGTAACACCACTGGTTCAGATCACTAGAAGACTAGATGTAGGTAGGCAGGAGTAGTATCTGTGATTTAGATAACTAGAGGACTAGGTGGAGATAAAAAGGAAGCATAGCTTGCTAAAAAGATGGTTGAGTAACCAGAAAGGAGAAGCTGAGATGGACAGTGAAAAAGAATGAGGATGCTGATCACCGCAGAAGGAATAGATGAGGTTTTACAGGGTGCTAGGCAGAAGGGTATATCAATCACTGCTAGATAGGGATTCATGACAGCATAAAATGCTTATAGGATATAGTTCTGGGTCCAAAGGAATTAAGCACCACTTGGAATGAGATGAGAGTGCCTTTAGAATGGCAGGAGTATACACTACGTTTGTTGGATTGTTCATCCATCATCTTTTTTCTACGCATACTATGCCTTTGCCTCTTCCAGAATCAGTCAGATGAAAGGCAGAATTTGGTCATTTACCCCTTGGCAGCAGTCACAGTATAGGTAAGCATAGGGGAGGAGTGTGTGTGTGTGTGTGTGTGTGTGTGTGTGTGTGTGTGTGTGTGTGTGTGTGTGTGTGTGTGTGTGTGTGTGTGTGTGAATGAGTGTTTCAATGAGTGTTATTAAGTATGTAGGGGCTTGTTAATCAATGTGTTGATGTGTGAGTGTGTGCTGGGGGTATATGGGTGTCTGAAAGTGTTTGAATGTGTATGTTGGGGGCTATGCTACCTCAATGTGTAGACTGGTGGGTAGAATATTAGTGTGGTCAGATCTGATAGTGTGGTGGTCAGATAATTAGGTGGATTAGATATTGCTCTATTCAGCTTTACCACGCTCCTGAAGCAGAGATGCTCTCTGTTGTGTGAATAACCCCCATTACCCAAATGCCATAGTAGGAGAGAATTTTTCTGAATCCCCCAGTGTGCTTTCCTTTGTAATCAGTTGCACATACATACAGTGAATATAAAAAGTGTACACACCTCAGTTAAAATGCCAGGTTTTTGTGATATAAAAAAATGAGGCTACAGTAAATAATTTCAAAACATTTCCCACCTTTTATGTGACCTATAACCTGTACAATTCAATTGAAAAACAAATAAATCTGTTAGGGGAAAAATATAAAAAATAAAAAACATACAATAAGCTGGTTGCATAAGTGTGCACACCCTTAAACTAATACTTTGTTGAAGCACCTTTTGATTTAATTACAAAATTCAGTCTCCTTAGGTAGGAGTCTATCAGCATGGCATATCTTGACTTGGCAGTATTTTCCCACTCTTCCTTGCAAAAGTGCTCCAAATCTGTCAGATTGCGAGGGGATCTCTTGTGCACAGCCCTCTTCAGGTCACCCCACAAATTTTCTATTGGATTTAGGTCTGGGCTCTAGCTGGCCGGGCCATTCCAAAACTTTACTTTTCTTCTGGTGAAGCCATTTTTTTGTTGATTTGGATGTATGCATGAGATCATTGTCATGTTAAAAGGTATATTCCTCTTCATCTTCAACTTTCTAGCAGACACCTGAAGGTTTTGGGTATTCAGGCATTTTAACAGGGATGCGCACACTTTTTATATCCACTGTATGTGTATGTATATGTATATATATATATATATATATATATATATATATATATACTCTTGTACACAAATATAAGTTGTTTTGCTTAATTTGCCTACTGTACCTCTCATCTGGTTGTATCCAGACATTAGGTTTCATTATAAAATGTTTAATTAGATATTAATTTCAGGTAGCTGGGTTTAATACCATTATTTTTAAATTATTTTTAAAGAAAATGAATCAATTATATACTTGACTCTGCAGAAGTTAAGAATTTAGCAATATTTCTTAATTAGTACTTTTTTACTGTTTCTCCAGATAACAACTTTAATCAGGAAGCTAAAGAACCAGGTGGTCAGGTAAGACATTCCCTATAGTAGTGTTGTGTAACTGAAGCTTAGTCACTGTTAATAATAAGATATAAGGGTATTTATTACACTTATGAGCCTGAGATAAGTAAATTAAAAAAATAATAATTGAAATTTCTGGATACTAAAGTTACAAAGAGGAACATAAAAATATGCTAATTTATATAATAGGTTACATTTTTACACTTTGTTTTTATTCAAAATTCAGATGCATGATGTTGGAGTAGCATAATAGAAAAGAGTTTGATTTTATGTCTCTAGCACGTATACAGTCATCTAACATCTGACAACATTTAATTTGTAATAGGAAATACAGTACAGGATCATGCAAACACCACAGAGAGCCATTCAGTTTCAGTAGGAAAATAAATGTATTTATGCGTTTACATTTGCTTTGTATTAAAGCAAATTATATCTTATTATGAAATGATAAAATCCTTAAAATGCACACTAAAAGTATAGCTAAATTAGAAGTCAGGTGTGGGAAATTTTCTGTTTGAATCTTCATTGTGTTATGCGTCATGTTTATTGGATTATTTTAAAGGTAGTCCAAATAAAGATGCATGCTCAAGGGTTGAACTCTGCACTCATATTAAAAGTATTTTTATCACTTCAGTTTCAAGTTAATAAAATATTGAAATATGTTTGACCTTCTAATATAAATACATGGGTATTGGGTAATGATAACAGACATTAAACTGAATAATAACTAATAATAATCATAATAATAATAATAATGATGCAATTTGCTTTTTTTCTGTCATAGCATGAAATGCCGGCCATACAAACTGAGACTGATTTGGACATTAGGCAGAAAGGCCTTTCTCAATATTCTCTGGAGGACTCTTCATCTGAAATGCCTTTTAAATTAGAAGCTAAGAAATCTGAAGAATTAGATTCATCTTCAGAGGAAGAAAGCTATGGAGTAGAAAATGTGAAGAGCGAGACCTTTTCCCGAGACCTGGCTATTGAGAAGAAGGCAGATCATGAGCCTGACTCCCAAGAGGCTGTGGAGTTACAACAGTGGATTCACAGTACCCTGATGCGGGATCAGACAGTCTATGAGGAAGCAAGCAACAGGAATGCAGGAGGCCTGCAGCTAGCAGTGAAATCTGGTGACAAAGATGAATACGGCTACATCATGACAGATAAGGAGTAAGTATTAACACCTGTATTCAATAGCATTAGCGATTGACGTGTAATTAGTGGTTGCTAGTTCTGCTATACCCACTGAGGTATCCTATCACACAGGCAGGCATTTCATTATGTCTGCAGTCCTGCTTACTGATTTTTTTTCAAATCACATTTTTTTTGCATACTAATGTAACAAACTGCATCTGTTAGTCAAAATTGCCTGAATAACATAAAAAAATCTGTTTATAACACATAAATTAGTCTTTTCAGAAAGGTCAAAGAATTCATCACATCTCTTTAACACTAGTTACTGGTAGGCAGCTATGACAAGACTTTTATGCTTGACTTTTAATGAATATAGTTGGTACCTGTCAGCTGATCAATTCACTGCCCATTCATTTTAGTCCAACAGAATGAATAGGCAATATTTAAAACTTTGTATAACTTATCCAGATGATTTGCAAGCCTTAGAAATGATAAGATCAGGCCTTACGTTCATCTCTCCTACTAACCCTCACAACTCTAACCTACATTACATCCTTACACACAAACACACCACTACCACACACCACCTACCATACAACACATACCTTCACACCTGTTATTACACACATAAGCTTTCCTATAGCCCCCTCTTTATTTAGTAGCAACACAATACTATTTTTTATGTAACAAGTATGTTTCAATATTCTACACTAGAAAAACATCAAGTAAACTCCAGATAGATATTCTACAAACTACCAAGCTTCAACTTTCATTGAAGAAATACCTCCTTACCTCGGGGGAGATTCACCCAAATCCAGAGCCAAGCAACATTATACCCCCAAACAAACACACTGCAGATCTACTTATCATCAATCTTAACTCTCACAGTATATCAAACAATCTTCCTCACTTACACGCATTCATAACTCACTACTCCCCCGACATCCTTACCATAACAGAGACCTGGCTAAAACCCAGCACACAGAATGAAGAAATTCTCCCTCCAGGAAATAATATCCTATGGATAGACAGAATGGGAAAGAAGGGTGGGGGTGCTGAAATTGTCTATAAAAATACAATTTCTCTCCAACCTCTACTAACTCCTCTACCAGAATTAAATACTGCTGAGATTGTAGGCTCTGTCCTACTGTTAAATACGAAAAAGGGGATCAATATTCTCTGTGCATATATCCTTCCAGGTAATAATGCTCCAATAATTGAGGAGATTCTACAATGGTCAAATGATAATCTCCCACAGGAAACTATTTTATTAGGTGACCTAAACACTGACTGGCTAGCCTGTAACTCTAAAAACCCCTTTAACCACATCAACCTGTATGGATTTTCTCAACTTATTCAACAACCAACCAGAGTAGACAAAAAATCCAATAAGGAATCTATACTAGATTAGACATTAGTAAATTACCCTGAACATAATTACCAAGTAGGTAATCTACCTGACGGACTTAGTGACCATTTCCCTACTTTCCTCCTATGAAAACATACTAACTTACCCAAACCTACAGTCTATAGACAAGTCAGAAATGATCACAATGTTAACCCTCTAGAACTCAACACTATATTAAAAAATGTAACTGGGAACCACTACACAGCCTTGACCTAGACCAAGCAGTGGATTATTTTAATAGTACTCTTATTAACATCCTTGACTCAGTTGCCCCAGTAAGAAAAGTTAGAGCTAAGCAACACTGTGCTCCTTGGCTTACTAAATCCACTAGAGCCGTATTAAAAACCAGAGACAAGGCATGGAAAATCTGGAAGAAAGATAACACTTATCTATCCAAACAAAACTATCAACACCTTAGGAATCAGGTCAAAAAACAAACAAAGCTTGATAAACAGAACTACTTTCTAGATATACAAAATAAACACTCCAATGACCCCCAAAAGTTCTGGCATGCAATAAACTCCTTAATAAAACCTGGTAAAACCTCTATACCAGCTCCCACCTCCACCTCTACAAAAACAGATATATAGCCTCCCAATTTAATCACCACTTTACTGAATCCATTAAATCACTGTCAACTCAACTTTCCAAAAATAGCTACTCATCCATACCAACAACTCCTAACAACTCACCTCCCTTTACATTCTCACCTGTCCCAACCTCAACAATAAAAAAATACCTCTTAAAACTTAAACCCACTGCTCTTGCAGCAGATGGTATACCTGCTCATTTCCTAAAAATGGCTGCCGACTCTCTATCCTACTTAGTCTCAATCTTAATTAACCACTCCATACAGGAATCCCACATCCCTCAACTATGGAAAATCTCTTACATTATTCCCCTTCATAAGGGTGGGAATTCTTATGATTTCTCTAACTATCACCCCATAGCCATTCTGCCTCCTTTATCAAAGATACTTGAGAAATGCATACACTCTCAGGTCATGCATTTTCTAGACTCTAACAATCTCTTCTCCTCTACACAACATGGTTTCTGCCCACATCACAGCACAACTTCAGCCCCTCTCTCATTCACAAACCTGGTTAACCAACATAGAAATAACAACAGATTTGTACCTGCTATATTTCTGGACCTCTCCAAAGCATTTGACATGGTTTCCCACTCCATTCTAATAGATAATCTTACCTCTCTATCCTTTGCCCATAACACTTTTGCATAGTATAAAAACTATCTATCAGACTGACAATAAGCTGTCCAGTGGCAAGGAGTTATATCATCTTTACTCCCAACTACCACTGGTGTACCTCAAGGTTCGATACTGGGTCCACTCCTCTTTTCTATCTTTACCAGTAATCTACATACCTCTACCCTACAGGCTTCACTCATACAGTATGCAGACGATTCCACCCTGATCTGCTCCGCCCCAAATCTCACCACCCTACAGCATCTCACCCAGTAATCTTTTACCTCAGTAGAAAGGTGGATCACAGATATTCAACTTATCTTAAATCCCAACAGAATGAAACTAATTCTTTTTGCCCCAAACAAATCAAAAAACACTCCACTCTCCTTCTCTATCTCCTCCAATAATGGAACTGTCATTTCACTCTCTCTCTACACCAAGCTGCTTGGCATCAAAATAGATAACCCACAATTTGACATCCATATCTCTCAAACTATTAAAAAGGTACACAAAAATGGGGTCCCTATACAGACAAAAAGGCTTTCGATCAGATCAAGCTCGGGTCATCCTAGCTCAAACCCACCTTCTTACCACACTCATGTATGCAGCACTTATTCTCACCTATGTTAGAAAATCTGACCTGGAGAAACTTGAGTTGTGTTATAACAAAATCGCCAAGTTTGCAAAATATTCCCTCTTTAGAACACACCATTGTATATCTCTTAGGCAACTTCAGTGGCTTGAGCTCTCACAGTTGTTAACCTACCACCAACTAGTCATAGCTTATAACAACCTAAAATATCCTGAAAAAACTCCAGCCCTTAGTGAACTACTGACTAACTACTATCCAAATTGACCACTCTGCTCTGCCAACAAATCACTCTTCTCTATCTCCACAGCCAGCAACACAGCAGGTAAAGCTCTATTTTCTCACAGTATAGCAAAAAGTTGGAATAATCCCCCTTCCTCAGTGACTTCTGCACCTAATTCCAAACAATTCAAAAACTCTCTTAAGGCTCATCTTATTAGCTCTTGGCTAGGTCCATGTGTTACTTAATCCTAGTGTATGCAAACACAATCTTTCTCTCTTCTCGCCAATTATCAGACCCTCGGTAAAAATGGAAGTAACAAATGGTATCACTTGACATTTGGAAATGTTGTTGTGATCTCTGTCTGTATATTTTGATGTCTAACGTAATGTTCACTTGTATATATTGCTGATATGATCTTTCTTTGCATACTGTTCTATTATGCACAAAATACTGCTCACTAAAAAGTCTTTTTACATTATGTATTATTATCATTGTCTGTTGTATTAATTAAGTGGAGCTTTTCTGTCCGGGCCTTTGCTGTAAATGAACCTCGTCCAGTCGGACCATCCCAGTTAACAAATGTAAAATAAAATAAAAATAAAATAAAATAAATAAAAGTTTAGTTGAGAGCAGGGTTTTGAATTAAGGGCCGCCCATGTAATGCAAATTACATGGACTTCCTGTCCAAATAGTCTTTCTCAGTAGAATGGCCTTCAGTGAAATGTGACTAAACTGGATTAACCATATTCATTTATTCCTTGTAAATAACTTAATGCTAACCAAATTTCTCAAACATATTGTTACTGTATTCTCAAAATACTGTACTTTTGCCCCATATATATTCATATTATATATTTCTTTCTGTTTTTGTACTGTTAAGTATCTTACAACTTGAATCGTTAGGTTATTTTTTAATTACTTTCCTGGAGTTTTTCTCCTTGGGTCTCCACTGAAAAAGGGCTCTCTGGGCTCAGTCGGACTACCCCAGTTAACAAATGTAAAAATAAAATAAAATAAATTATTTACAGAGTAATTATCTAATTAATTAATTAATAGACTATTGAAATTTGTGTGGATGGATTAATTGGAAGAATGCATGTTTGATAGTATTTTATAGACCTGGTAAATTCCTGGCTTTTTAAGGAAGGACAAATAATGAATCAGCTAAACCAATAAACTGTGATGGTTAGAGACATCATTCATTCCTCACTTATTTATTATTTTTATTTATTTGCAGTTTGTTTGCCAGGATGGTCCATTGGGCTAAGAAGAGCTTGTTTCAATTGAGTCCTGGGGAGAAAAGCTCCCCAATAACAAAAGTTATAAACAAGTAATTATCTAACAGTAAATACAGAAGTACAACTAAAATCATAGTATTTAAAAACACAATATGAAACAAACATTTAAGGTTAAGAAAAATAAGAATTGTTGTAAATTCTTTCTAGTACTTTACGAGGAAAAGAATAAGACTCTGGAGTACATGAGATGTCTGAGGTATACAGAGGAGAAGATGTTATGTGGGATGGGAGCAGGAACATTCCCAGAGAGATGTTAGGTGTGAGTGAAGTGAGGTTTTGAAGGAAGGGTAACTAGAGATGGTACAGATGGATGGTGGTAGGGAGTTCCACTGATGCGCAAGGGCAAAGCATAGGAGATGTTTGCCAGGGGGACAGGTGGGTTTATGCAATTCTATCAGATTTTGATTGTTGGATCTTAAGGATCTTTCTGGAAGGTGCATTTTAAGGGATGAGGATAGGGAGGGACAGAGGCAGGGGCTAAGATGAGTTTGTGAACATGAGTGTGTTGAATGTAGGTGAGATAATTGAGTAGCTCTAGCCAATTTAGTTTGTGAAGGGTGGCACAGTGATGGGTAGAAGATTTGTGGCTAGTGGCAAACTTAGTGTAACAGGAGGAGAGTTTTGACTTAAGTGTGGATTGTAGGTTAGTTAGGAGTGGGGCACCATATAGGAGAGAAGGGATGAAGAATGTGGTAGAGAGAGTGAACTTGGTAGAGGGAGTGAGGTAGCGACAATGGCGGTAGAGCATACCAAGTTTCTGGTGGGGTTTTTTGATGTTTATTTGTATGTGGGTGTTGAATTTAAGCTGATCATCAATGAGGACACCTAATAGTTTGACCTCGGGTACAACTTTGATAGCTATATTGTTGTGGCTGTTGATGGAGAATGAGTTTTTATCTATAGTGGATGTTTTAGAAGGGGTAAATAACTTAAGTTTGGTTTTTGAGGCATTGAGTGCTAGGTGATAGTCTCTCAACCACTGTTCAGTGGTAGAAAAAGCATCTTGGGTTAGTTTTATGAGAGTGGGGATAGAGGTGGCAGAACAGATTATAGTTGAATCATCTGCATATTCGATAAGATTTGCATTAGGGATTGAGTGGTGAAAATAATTTATGAAAATATTAAACAGGAGGGGACCCAGTATGGAGCCTTGTAGTACACCTGTGGGTGTGCTGAAGAATTTAGAGGTGGCTTTTTTCCATTTAACTGGTTGTTGCCTATTTGAGAGGTAACTGGAGAACCAGTTGAGAGAGGAAAGTGATTGGTTTAGATTAGAGAGTTTAGTTAAGAGAAGGTTATGAAAGATGGCATTGAAGACTTAGAGAGGCCCAGTAGGAGTGTAGATACTGTACAGCCAGAGTCACGAGCTTTGTTGACAGTTTTGAGGAAAGACAGAAAAGCAGTCATAGTGCTGTGGCCTGGTCTGAAACCATGCTGTGTGGGAGTTAGTAAGTAGTTGTGCATGAGATTGGGTAGGAGTTGTAGATGGATGCATTTCTCAAGAACTTTGGAGATGGGGGATAAGATCGCAATGGGATGGAAATTTGTGATATTATTGTTGTTGCCTACTTTGTGAAGGGGTAAGACAAAAGCCATTTTCCAAAGTTGGGGTACATAGCTTTCTTAGATAGAGTGATTGATTAAAATAGAGATGGGAAAGGCAATGGCTTTGGCGGCTATACTTATTAAGTATGAGGGAATATTGTTGGGGGCATTGGAGCAGGGTTTCAGTTTCTGGAGAAGTTTTTTATGGTAGATGTGGGAATGGGTTTTGTAGAGAAAGGAGGAGGTTGAGAGGTGGAGATATTTGAGAGTGAAGAGGAAGGGGAGGATAGGAGAGGGGTTGTAGTAGAAGGGGGAGTAGTATTGTTAGTGAAGGATGAGGTAAGTTTGCTAACTGAGTTGATGAAGAAAAAGTTTAATTGAGTGGCCAGATCTATGTCTAGAGCATTGGGATCAGGACAAGGGTTTTCTTTTTTGCCAGGATTAAGGAGGGTAGAGATCCCATTCCAGAACTGTCTAGGATTTGTTTTATGGCTACTTTATAGTATGGAGGAATAAGCTTTGCGGTCTGCTATGATAAGCTTTTTTGACTTTGTTGCGGAGCATTTTGTAGTCATGGGTTGTGAGAAAGTTTGATTAGTTGTTGCTGGGATGGCTGGATTCGATGGTTAGGGAGTGGGTGTGGTTATCTGGAGTATAAGTGTAGAGGTGCTGGGGTGGTCGGGAAATGGGAGCAGGGTAGGGGAACGGCGTGAGCTCATAGAGCAAATGGAGCAGGTAGAGCCAAGGAGAAGAGGATTGCCTCCATAAATAATCAGTGATATTGAGAATAGGCAAAGAGCATGTGTCAGGTCAGGTACGGGTGTGCTGGGATGTAAATATGGGCATATTTTAAAACTATGAGCCAAAATAATGAGGTGAATCACTGGAAATGTAGTGTTAAACACAGACTGGTGCTATATGGATATATGGCCAAATAAGAGGAAGGGTAACACTGCCACCTAGTAACCAAAGTAATAATTGCAACTGGGTTAAGTAGTTGAGGAGAAGAATGGGAGATATAGGGGGAAAGGAGACTGCTGCAGGCTGCTAGCAATGCACAGAGGGGCACTACACTAAGCAGAATTATTTCACAAAAACAGTAGGTAATTCACATACACTTGTAGGTCTTTGGCAGTAACACGTTATGTCTTTAGGACACTTGAGTAGGATTCCAGTTGGCTTGGTGTCAAAGGTGGTATGTCTGGCCAATACTGTGGAGGAACACCTTGGGAGGTGGGAAACACAAGACCGGGCAGGCAATGAGTGACACTAGCAGCCTACAATGGGGCAGGGCAGGTATGACTGGGAATGCTTTTTAAAATCACTTTCTTTCTCAGAAGAAAAGAAGCATGTATAGTTAGAATTTAACAAAATTTAAACATGTTCAACTAAAAGTGTGTTATCTTACAATTGTATTCAAAATGTTTCAGTCACTCTACTTATGACCACAATAAAATGTATTGCCCAATAAATTCAGATATAGAGTTATGAATACAGTCCTTATGCTGTATGTAATGAGAGACCCACTATTTGGATTTCTTCATTCATGAGAACTTTCCATCTCCAACAGCCTATATGAATTTACTTTGTGTAGCTAATTACTGTATGAGATTGGAGTATTAATTGGCTCTGTATGCATGAATGTGCAACAAGATTTGTTCTGATTGGCCAGTGGATGGTTTCTGTGAAGATTACAAATGTATATTGAAGTTTTACGATCTCAGAAGATGGTATAGTATCTAAAAGAGTGTAGAAGGTGAAGCCCTTTTCATTAAGGGTAAGAAGGCTTACTCTTCCACTTCATCATGGGCCACATACATCTTTTTATTACTAATCAATTTTCACTGAAATAGTCTATTGACCAACCAGCACTGGGTGGTCCATACCATAACCAGATGCAGCTAGTTATTTATTGTAATCAATATTCTGAATACAAACAGGGAATCCTTGTTGATGTACTATCATGAATAAAATAATTCTGCATCATTTTAATAATTCATTTTAAAAGATTTCATGGCTGTACTAGAATTTATGTTATAACATAATGATGAATACCCAAAATTAGACATCCTTAAACTGAACTAATTTATATTTTAATAGCATTTGACATGTTAGCATTTTAAAATTAGAATTTTTAGTAGTGTGAAAGTTTCATGTATTCATGAAAAGCAATGGCCCATATGATGTCTCCCCTCTGGGCCAGTAATCAAGGAGCCCGAATCCTCACCACTGACACTGGAGATGGATGTTCACTTAGAGCAAAAATGGATACATCCAGTATTTCCAGATGCAACTCTCTGCATCAAGCACAAATTCCCTTAAGAGCACACAGGGGATACCCTCAGTCGGGGGTCTGGATTTCCCTCTCACTCTTCAAGTCCCCAGTAAGACTCCCCACTGACACAGCTGTAGAGTTGAGTCCTCAACCAAGTGTCCAAAACAAGTCCTCCAGCACCCTCTCTGTGAAACCAGTGCTTCATGTCCCTGCTCTAAGCAACTGACACACACACACACTTTTTCAGATTTGATTTTCACACACAAACACACACACACACACACACACACACACACACACACACACACACACACACACACACACACACACACACACACGGAAAAGGCTGGTCTGGACTATAAGGTAGTTACTGCCACCAGTCATTCTAAAGCCAGCTACTCTAAGGCTCCTAAAAGGGTACCCAATTATATTGAGAGAAATTAATATTAATACAAATAATAGTGTTTGACCAGTGCAGTAAAGCTTTCAGGAGTGGCCACAGAGTCGTCAAATAGATATGAGTACTCTCAAAGGTTAAAATATTCTCTAAAGGACCAGCCACAATGAAACCTTTAAATATATTTATTAATAAATAATAAAAGAACATGAAAATACTAAATATCTATTTACAATAAACACCAGAGTTTCAGTCTCAGGAAATATTAAAATAACACAGATGAATAGATTCATACAGATACAGAAAAACAGTACTTAACTAATCTCACTGTTTTTCCTGACTAATCTAAAGAATTACTAGTCCTTGGTGCACTTACTAGAGCAGAGCAAGATGAAGTAGGTGAGGGATCCTTCTTTGTCATGTTCCAAAAAAAGACTGCTCTGAGAGTTCTCTCTCGTCTGGTATTAAAACATCATTTTTGTCCTAGATAACAGAATGACATGACATACATCTGGTTGTCTGACTTCTGGTTCCCATGCTACCCCATTTCTAGAAACTGAACCAGAATTTAGCACATATGTGTTACCATACACACAGAGCTTTGCTGAGATGTGTATAGAATCTGGAAGCTATAAAACCATAAAATGCTTCCACTCTTCCTACAAGAGCTAATCAGCCATTCTCTGGGACAGACATTTAGTCTCTAGCTGCAATCAGAACTGTAAGATGCAAACTTTATAGCCTAAATTAGGTAATTTAATTTCAGGATATTTTTCTAAAAGTTAGCTGTGGCTGAACTTAACCTCTTCCAGTATCATCTGTTAAAACATTTTCATTTAATCAGTTACAATACAGTCAGGACCCACTGTTGGTACATTTTTAAACCAAACAGCTTTACAAATGCATTTTTTAACACAAACATCTGCAGAAATTAGTTTGATATCCAAATGACATATAATTATTTACAAATTTCCAGGTAGCTGTGCTGGCATATGTTTCACATCCACTGCCCTACTTCTCCTGGCATAGCTGGCAACACCCCACATCACCGCAGCCCATATTAGTACTATACACAGATATCTGATTACCTTTTAATTTCTTATAACAGTTCATGCATATTCAGTTTTAATCCCATTTGATTCTCATAGCATTCTATGCCAGCAGTTTATTTTATTAGAGCCCTTTGTACCAGATGTTGGCATAATTTGCTTAGTTACCTTTATCCGCTTTATTACCATATATGTCTTTTTTAAAACTGGATTATTATATAACTGGTATTAGAATCACTTTAGTAGGTCTTTGTGGCTGGTCTATAAACTTTTCTGCTTGAAA
Source organism: Protopterus annectens (assembly GCF_019279795.1). Taxonomy (NCBI): domain Eukaryota; kingdom Metazoa; phylum Chordata; order Ceratodontiformes; family Protopteridae; genus Protopterus; species Protopterus annectens. The sequence continues at coordinate 66,145,002 of NC_056729.1, read as the reverse complement.
ACCTTTGAATGGAATAACATTTTAATTTGCTGAGAAAACAGGAGTATTCTCTCTAACAATACTTTGTCTAAGGAGACGTTACAGCATGGGTTATAGTAGAATCACTGGTACCTGGTGTGGTTTAGAGCACGGATAGCTAAGGACTTCAGTTAAATTAAAGCAACCAGTATATTACCCCATACAATGAGTGAGGAAAAATGGGCAATAAAAATACTAATTAATGCAATAGTAAAAAAATATCTGCTTTGCAAACATTTACTTCTTTATGTATAAATTAATGGGGAGACCCCTCTGTGACTTACATGACTTCTTTCATTACTTTTAGTAAAAAAATGTACTGGGTCCTAAAACTAAAATTGAAGCAAATAATAAAGAAAATAACATTACTGAATATTGTTCCTGTGATAATTACAATTTCCCTGTACACAAAACCACCTATAGAAACTTAGATATTATTAATAGTTCTGGTTGCTGATAGTGCCCCCCCCCCCCAACTTTACCTTTTCTTTAAAGACAGGTCTTTTCTTTTCACTAGCACTTTGGTATAACCATGTTGCAGGCTGCAATAATGACCTTGCTACCTAATGTGCTCAGAACTTTAAAATAGCAGCACTGTTGCCAGATATATTCCATGGAAAATATCTGAGTTACACAATTACCCTCTTTCAGTGCTAGAGTATACAGAGAAGAATGAACTAAAGATTCTACAGTATTTCTTTATAATTAGGGAAATGTTCTAGAGTGGGTTGACTAAGAATGCTGTTGATACATTTCAGATATTTGTAAAGGAATATATACTTTAAAGCTATTTGATAAAGATTTGGTGGCTAGTTAATGTGCTGTTATTGAGTATATTTTATTTTTGTACTACTCACATTAAATATTTGAAAGGGTTCTGATGCATTACAGTCAGGGATTTACTGATATGAGTAGTCTGGAGTACTTGATTTTATTACAGGTTCTTATTTTAATCACTATATTACTTGTTTTGAGTGGTGACTTGTGTCATGTTTTTCTAAGCAATGCATGACAGGGTTAAAGGGGAAATTTTGCACCTTGAACTATATACATCAGTTAAAGAGAATAGGAGACTTGTCCAGTTTTAACTTTTAAATACCAACTAATTATTCAACCAACAAGGCTTGCTTTTCCATCCTGTTTAAGTAGGTGGATCGATAATGTTACATTATATTATATTATATTATATTATATTATATTATATTATATTATATTATATTATATTATATTGGATCTAATTCAGGTAATATGACAGCAACCGACACCGGACCTAGACTTTGGAACTCAGGCCGACTGTGGGTAGCCTGCCAGCAGGATAACCCAATTGTAATGACAGCAACAGTGAATACACTTGAACATCTACATTTATGGTAGGTACACAACTGTACTTTCTACAAGTCTCAGGAAAATGCAGTTAAGAATGGCCCAATCTGTGTGAAGCCATGATGATGGTGATGATGATGATGATGATGACTGACACTAAAAATGACAAGGTTTGTTATGATCTCTTCTGCTTGAGACATGTTTATACTATTTACAATGACTGCATGTGATTATTCCTCTGCAGCTGGAAGGAGTACGTGTTGTTAATGTGTCTATATTAAATCATTGAAACATCAGATCATCAAATGGCATTTAATTGGAAATGCCATTCATTGAACCCCCCTCATGTGTGGGGCTGCACCCCCCCTTACCCCCCACTAATTATATATACAAACTCTGATATCACACTACAGTGGGGAAAGGGCAAATTTCCTGAACCCTACCATAATGCGATCTAAGTCAGAATGGTTCAACGAATGCCATTTGATGATTTGTTCCTTTGATGAAATAATCGGGACCCATTGTTAACATGCCTTGGGAAATTACACTAACTACATATTTTTCTGTGAAGTTAACTGAACTGGTATGCAGATAGATTTTGCAGATATCCATTACTGCTGTTGCAGTTTATGTATTTAAATGTTGATAATGTTTCATACCCAGGATAATTACTGACTTTTTCTCATGAATTTCATATGTGTCATCTTGTCTGAGTTGCAGTTTTATTAGTATTACATCTGAAATCTCAAGGGAAGACAAAGCATACTTGTCTTTTGTGAAGGAAATCATAAAACCCTGGTGAATCTGAGTCCACTTAAAGCTTTTTTTCATAATGTAACTAGAGCAATACTTTGAATTTACATATAATGCGGACATAATTCTGTCTTAATTAATTATTTTAACAGAAGAGGAAGGGAATTTTCTTGATTCAGTGACCTGTAGAAAATAATAATTTTATCTTAATTTTCATTAACTAATTGGACTTCAGTCCCTTTGTTTCCTAGTTGAGAATTCATATGCTTTCTCAAAAATCTGATATTTTTTTTTTCTGTTTGCCTTCAGAATGCACTTACGTTTCATTTTATTTATCTGTTTCGATGAAATTTGCTGTTCTATTAAGTATCTGAAGTGTGCTGTCTAGAAGTTTTTACACATAGTAGGACCACAGTTAGCAAACTGTTCTGGGGGGGATTGACAGTGAAATAAAGGGTCATCCATTACTGTTTGGTTAAAGGTGCAGAGAACCTCATCTTGTCCAGAGCTACTGGGATCCATCCCTGATGCAGTATCTGGAAGTGGTTTCTTATGGTAGACAGATGTTCCATGTAACCTGGGTGAAAAGCTATGTGGACCTGTCTGGGCTGACTGGTTTAAAGTTGAAGGTGGGCATCTGGCATGATGCCATTTGAGTGGTGAGAAGACGTAGAATGGATTTGGATGGTCTACACCTTCACAATGGAATCATACATTCTGAGGTTGCAGAATGTCACCTCACTGCTACAGAAAGATCTGGTACTTGTGAGGATGTTGAGAAGTATGATCCAGATTTAACAAGTCTTACAACATTATTACTAGAACCAGACTTCTCCAGTCCTATATAGCTCTGGCCTTATATAGCTGTACTTTATAACATTGAAATTCCAAAATCACGAATTTCATAATACAGAGATGATAATGCCTAATAATTATAACACTGAAACTTTAAAATACTGACTTTTATAACACTGAAACTAACTTAAAAGGAAAACTAGCAGAAGAATTACTACTAAGTTCATTGTTAATATATGCCTATGACTTTAAAGATTTGTAAACTAAACTATTCAACATGGGGGACATTGTATATGATGCTCCAGGCACTATCGGCAATGTTTACTGAACAATAATGGGCGATCCTGTACATGCCTTTTCCTAAATGTAGTGCGAGGTTGGAATTGGTATATTTAGTTTACAGGGGATGTGGGGGTGCAGAACATCCTGATTAAGTGGTGTACTCAACCTTGTATGAATACGGGCATGTAAACGGTTTACTATCACATGTTCGTTCATCTTTTAGACGAACAAAATATGTGCTAAAACCACTTGGTGGAACCTGTAGGGCAATCATCACAATGCCAAAGCTGACGTGAGCGAATGGCCGCTGTTGTCAGCTCCAACATTGCGGTGCAGATCACACTATAGTGGGGATGGGGAAATGCACCCTTACCCTCTCTGTAGTACGATCTTGGAGTTTGTATATATAAGTAGGAGGGGTGTAGAGGGTGCAGGGGGGGCTTTCCCCCCCTGCAAAAACCTATTGTAGTATGTTGTGTAGGTAAGATCATTTCAGTGTAGTCGACATTTTCGCCATTCAACTTCACTGAACTGTTCGGTAAGACATTAACACTGTTCGGTGTTCAAAATTCTGAAGATTTGTTTCAGACATTTGTACATTTGAACAATGTTATGTCGAACATGTGATAGTAAACCCATGTAAACACCATGTTGAGCAGGGACTTTGCATGAAAATTAAAATAATTTCAAATAACCCAGCTTAGTACTTATACTTAGAAAAATCTATAAAATAAATACAAAGTACTAATTAGAACTGCAAAAACCTTTTTCCTGCAACTCATAACACAGTACTAGGACAGCATAATACATATGGAAAGAAGTGAATAAGATCCTTGCTAATATCAATGTACAACCTCCTAAATCTATTTTTTGTATGTATCCCTAATGTATCCCTATTCAACTGGCTAAAAGGTTATTTGACAGTTTTCAGAGGTTAGTTCCTTCCACCAGACTTGATGCTGAATTCTATTCTATGAGCAGGTGATTTAGATTTTGAAGCCAGCTTTAAGGATGTAATTTTAATACAAAACAGTAGCCCAAGTAGCCGTTTTAACTATTAGAGTGTTTGTCTGTGGTCAGTATAAGTGTCTAGAGAGCTCTCCACCATCACATGATGTCTGACCAGAGCTGCTTCCTTATTGGGCACACTCAAGTCACATGTTCTTACTGACAGGTGAAAAATTGAGCAGACTAGAAATACTTTGTGAGGCTAAGAATGCCACCTGTGCCTTGGAGGCAGGGTAGGCCATGCAAGTGGGCTCCTCTATGAATGTTGCATTTATTGGCTGCCATTCCTTGAGTTCTGTTCATCAAGAACCTCATTCACTTAAAGAACACTTTCTGCTGTGTGCGTCCATTGTTAACTGTAATTGGGCTCTGTGTGCTATGTTGTTTTAACTTGTTAGTTATCTTTCAGTTTTTACTGCGATCATCCAAGCACAGAGTAGGGGGACCAGTCAGTTTTACTTAATTTTGATTGTTCCCCTTTCTCCATGGTTGTGTGATCTCTGAGTCAGCATATATGTGTAGTAATGAGAACAAAGTCATAGTCACATTACATGGGCAGTGATAGACAAGATCTCTGCCAAAAGTAATACGTCCATTATATTTCTTTTAATTGTGTGTTTCTTAAATATATGTCTGATGTTTGATGTGGAGGACATTTGAATTATTGTGTTTTGTTTCACTGGGTTATCAAATATGGGAATTTCATATATGCTATTTTAATGTATTTGAGTTAATTATATATAGATACAGCACTATCCAATGCAGTATAGAGAACTCTCAGTTTTTAAATGCATGCCAGTAGTCACCATTTAATATAGTTTTTTTAAAGAGTTTCATCCTTAATGTCTGTTGTAAAGAAGACATGCATAGGATACATATTAAAAGATATTCAATGCTATGTATAGTGAACCATGGCAAATGTCATTTAATAGAGAATGTGCCTAGCTTTTCTGTTGAATCTAATGGTAATTTTGCTTTTTTCTAAGAAACTAGAATGGTTTGCATTGTTTTCTTTCTGACAGACACAATATCTTACTATATGCAGATACAAACTGATGCAATGTGAATCTCCGTACGGTCCCTGAAGAGTCTTGCAGTCAAGTAAAACAGTCAATATGATAAGAACACTGCAGAACTCACCACCAATACTGGAATACACCTGTAAGTTTGTGGCCTTTTCTTGTTTGAAGTTTTTCCTGGAGTTGAAGGAAAGTTTCCAGGAAAGACTTCAAACAAGAAAAGGCCACAAACTTACAGGTGTATTCCAGTATTGGTGGTGAGTTCTGCAGTGTTCTTATCGTATATGCGAATACAAGCAAGCAAAAGCTGAAGGTAACTCAATGCTGGAAGTCTAAACCTCAAGATGCACTCTGTCGAGGTTCTCCTAAAAATGGAGAACATCGATATCTGTGCAGTAACTGAGACCTGGTTCAAAGCTCCAGAGAGCACCCCTGCAATACCAGACTACAACTCATACCACACTTTTCGGCCACCAAACCAGGACCGAAACACTAAAGGTGGAGGAGTGTCCATATTCACCAAGGATATTCACACCTCCAGGCTGGTTGCCCAACACAATGCATATGAAATTCTCCAGGTGCAACTAACATTAGGTAAGACTGCAATACAGATTGTCGCTTGCTACAGGTCCATCACAATGCCCCAAGATTCTCACTACACCTTTCTAAACATACTGAAAAATATTAAGATACAACTAAATACTGGGTGATTTCAGCTATCCTGCCATTAACTGAGAAAACTACTCCTGTACCAACACCTTTGCTCAATGGTTCTTGGAATTCATAAATTCCAATGCCCTAGAGCAACTAATTCACAGTCCCACCAGGGGTACAAATATTCTAGACCTGGTCATTGCCAACATGGGAGATCGATGCTCCACACCAGTGGTAACCCCCTCATTGGTCAGATCAGGCCATAAGCTAATCACCCTTGACATCTACATCCCACCCGCACCCCTCTTTAAGGAAACCTCCGTAAAAAAACTTTGCCAAAGTCAACTTCATGCTTCTCAAGTCAGAAGTAACAAACTTCATGACACCCATGCAGATAGGAACTGGAAGTTCAACTGCTGAATCCTACACTAAAGTGCTGTATGAGCACATTCACTCATGCATGGACCGAGCCATCCCAAATAGAACTAAGATGCTGTCCTCTAAAAAAAGGAACCCAATCTGGTAGTCCCCTGCCATAAACAAGCTGTACAACAGAAGGAAGAAACTGTTGCAGAAAAAGAGGAAGAATCCAGGATTCAAAAAACTCCCTCACCAGCCTCAGTAGAAAGCTGAGATCCCTCATAAAATCTTCCAAAGCTAGTTAAGAAAACAAAATTGCCAGGCAAAGAAGACAAATGCATTCTATAGCTATGTCAAGAATCTAAATGGCAATACTCAACAGCAGCTTTTTGAGCTAGCTAGAAATAGACTAGATAGCTACAGCCCAAGGGATGATGATAATATCCTCCCAGATTCAGTCAGTGACAACTCCACCCCCACTCTCACCCCTCCCCCCCATCTTAATACTGAATCTGCCCCATTCCAGCAATCAGAATGCCACGCCCACCTGATCATAGCCGCCATGATCTGTAAGGCCATGGAACTTATAACACAAAACATATAAACAAAGACAACCCAACCCCCACCCACCCTGGGTTTGTTGGGTTTGTGAGTGCCTCCTGTTGCCTCCAACTGATCAGTCAGTCACAGTCAGTCTGGCTAGGGGAGGGTAAGCACAGCACACAGCCACCATGTGGACCATGTTTTTGCTATCCCCACTATCCCATCATGGAATCATAGACTAACTTACTAAGCTATAATCCTTACATCACTTGATGGGTTGCAAACTGGCTTACTAACAGAACACACACTGTAAAAGTAGCCGACTCCAAATCCAAATCCAGACAAGTGACAAGTGGTGTACCGCTGGGTTCTGTCCTGGGACCACTCTTGTTTGGGATCTACTTCTGTGAAGTACAGGACAACACTAAGGGACTCTGGCTTACAAAGTTCACAGATGACTGTAAGCTGGTTGTCATTATTGAATCCCCAAATGATGTAGATATACTACAAAATGACCTTACCGAAACAGATGCCTGGTGCCAGAGCCATGGGTTCAAGCTAAATGCCAAAAAAATGTATAGTTGTCCCCTTTGGGAAAAAACATGTACCTGTGAACTGCCACATAGGTGGCAGTACACTAAACACAGAAAGTGTGATAAGAGACCTAGGGATACAGGTGGACAGTGGTCTCACCTTTGATAACCACATAGCCACAACAGTTAGAAAATCCTTCTATGTGGCACACCTCATCACTAAGGGCTTTTTATCCAGAAAAAAGGAGGTCATTGTCACTCTGTACTCATCCTTCATTAAACCCATTATAGAATACAATGCCCCATTTATTATGTACCTCACAAGACATCTGCAACAAATAGAAAGGCCACAGAAATACCACACAAAAATAATCACAGACCTAAAGCAGATGCCTTATGCTGACTGTCTAAAGAAACTCCAGCTGTACTCTGTCACATATCACCTACTCAGAGGCGATCTCTACCTAACATGCCATGCCATGTCAAACCCAGAGTTGTTTAGACATGCTACACTTAAAGAAATCCCAATACCTCCAAGCCACATGCTCCAGGGATCTTAACCTTGTCATCATGATGAATAGAACATGCTGGAGGGATAGGTTCCTGACCCAGAGACTCCCCATACTCTGGAATAGGCTGCCCATACATGTTAGGCAGAGCGCCTCAGTGGCCCTCTTCAAGAGGAACCTTGACGATTGGATGGGAGATAAGAAATTCACCCCGGGGATCACATCAGTAGCCCTGCTAGACAGAGGTCCAGGAAAGTAAATATTTGTGGGAAGCAATAGCCAGGGAATCATTATGGCTAGGCTTGTATAGGCCCTAGGTCTGATAGCCTAGTACCTACCTATGAACCTATATTATGAGTGCATGTTCAAGTTTCGTGCAACATGTTATGAGTTTACAATTAAGAGATAGGTTGGTCAACAATGCCATTTCAAATGTCAAGTTTTTCAACCAACATAGATATCATTTCCATGGTTCCCAGAAACTATATGATTACCACTACACAGAGGCTTTATAAGTGCAATGTAAGAGCTACTTGTAGATCTAAATACTTAGTGTACAATGTTCAATGTGTAAAACATTTTATGTGGGGAAGACTAGCTGAATGTTAATGGAAAGGATTAGAGAACATGTAAGAGATATCAGACAGGCTAGCCCTACTAATTCTTTGCCAAGCATGTTGCAGACACTTCAGAACAACATATGTTTAGATTTAAAGTTGTAGAACTTATAGAAGAGAATGGTCGGTTAGGTGACATTAAGAATGCTACAGAAGAGAAAGACTTGTTTTGGATGTTGAATTTACAAGCTGACAAAGAAGGGGGCTTGAATGATAAGGTCTCTTTAAGACCTAGATTGAAATGTAGGAGGCCAAGATTGTAACCATTGTATTTAATTATTTAATATGTCATGTGATCTTAGCTCTTAATATTATTGGTTTTGTTGTATATAAATTGACTGTTTATTTGATTCATTGTCTGATGAAGTGGAGTTACCTCTAAGAAAGCACCTACCTTATTTTATTCTATTAAAGTTCTTTGCCATTTGACAACACGCTTCTTTTTTATGTATATTCTTTTTATGTGTTGCTGGTGACCGTTGGGTTTTTGGTTGTATATAAATCCCATATGCATGCGGAGTACATCATAAAAGCAGCATAAACTGGAAACAATGCAGAAGAACACAACAGTGTAGTTATACAAAGACATTATTTGAGAAAAGTAAGTAATTTCTTTGTTAAATAATGTCATTGTATAATACAAATAACCCATGGCTGGGTGTGGGCAATGCTGGATTTACCTGTGGTTGGCTTTGTTTGGTCACTCGAGCTTCGCCCTTGTGACCAAACCATGCTAACTGTGGGTAAATCCAGCATTACCCATACCCAGGCATGGGTTATTGCTATAGACTGCACAGGAGTAGCTTAATGTGACACAGAATTGTACATGGCAAGAAACAACAGACTTTCTCTGTTGTGCTTGTGTGTGTATGTGAGTATAAGACGTTCCTTGTACTGTGATATGCCTTAGCTGTAAACATTTCCATATTGAGAATCTTCCTTTGAGAAACTGCAGTGTTGTCATACACTATGAATATTCTCACAGTCTGGTTGTTTGAAGTACCTATAACAGAGAGAAAGAGAGAGAGAAAAAAAGAGAAAGACCTGACTTTTAGATTTGTCAGTCATGCAGATAGAATTAACAATGGAGGAGAACCATTCATAAATTCATTGATGCCAGCCAAACTGATTGTCCTTGCACATGTATTGGAATGTCAGTATCTTTAAATCATTCCCTCCAATGGAACTCTGGAAGTTTACACCGTAACTTCCAATGGGATGAGCCTAAGTTTTTTGATAAAATCAAATTATGTCTTCATATTTCAAACAACTATTCATATCTCAGGAACCGTAAGGGTTACAAGAGAAGTGTGAATGGCAAATACTTCAACAGAAACTGTTTTCATAGTGGTAATATTGTTTAGGTTCCAGGTCTTAAACTGGATTGCTTAAGTCACAGTAAACATGGTAATAATTAAGTTTGTAATATTTTGTAAACAACTTATAATACCTCATTAACCACGCTTGTTGCATATATACTGATAGCAGCATTCTGTTCATCCAGCCGGGAGCTTTCATATGATGTTACGCATTTCTGTCTGTGCTACATGGTTGTTGAAACATTTAGAAAAACATGAAATTTATAACAATAAACAAATATTACATGATCAACAATTAATATATCTTTACCTGTATCAGGCTGAGGTCAAATATCAATACATTTGTGTTTGCCATTGTGTAAGGTTTAATATGAAACATTTTAATACTTTGTATGTTCCAAAGTTTTGGAATTATTAATGCAAATATGAACACGTAATATTTGATACCTCAAGGTTCCAGTAGGATGTAACTGCAGAAACACCTGGAGGCATCACACGGCTGTAATGAATTAAAAAATGGACTTAAGAGATCTAACAGTAATGTACATGAGAAGCAGTCTAAAACAGCATAAACAATGTATTTAGTGTGCAAAGCAGCTATAGTTAGGAAATGATGTCTGTACCCAGCATGCAGTCTGAATGATCAGATTCTATCCCACATAAGATCAATTGTAATAATATTATTCAGTGAAAGACAAAAATACTCTGTTTGCAAATTAATTAGAAATAAAACACTTTCTAACTTTGCTTACAGTGTTTGGCTGTGACATTTATTTCTGAGTAGCAGTGAATTAAAGCAGCCCTATCAAACTTGCTACAGGCAGATTCCATGTCCCAAATGTATGACAATGTCTAATCACTAAATTAAGCCTTAACATATTCTACAACATGTCAGCTTCTCCAGTCCTAGTGCATTTCAAAATTTCTTTCATATACAGTAAACTCTCGGTTAACCAGAACTCAAGCAACAAGAACTCTCAAGCAACCAGAAAAAAAATCGAAGAAATGCAGTGCAGTATGAGCAAGTCAGGTTTTCATGTGTTGCACTTTCTGTTTTCCCCTGCAGAAGCATACCTTACATTTTTAGAGTTTTAGACTTTTAAAAAGGAAGATACAAATAAATTCCCTCTCTCCCCAACCTTTGAACAAATCATATCAAACAAGTCAAATCGTTAAAATGTCAACACTCACTCCATACTCACTCACTTTGCATCAGATTGCACATTCCAATGTGTCTACAATCTCTTACACACACATACACACACATAGGTTCATAGGTTCATAGGTTAGTATACACACACACACACACACACACACACACACACACACACACACACACACACACACACACGCACACAGTCGCTTCACCTTTCATACATGCATTCACTCACTCTTTCTCTCTCCAATCTCTCACACACACTTTCTTCAGCTTTCATAGATCTCTTCGATGTCTCACACACTTTTGCTTCTGCTTTCATGCATGCATTCACTCATTGCTTCTCTCCCCGATCTCTCCCACATACACTTTCTTCAGCTTTCATACTTTTTTCTGATCTCTCACATACAGTCACTTCTGCTTTCACATATGCATTCACTCTCTCTCTCTATTCAGTTTATTCATTTCCAATCTACTCAGCATGCCACTGAAAACCATTCTGTGTGCCATGCTTTCTTGCGTAAATATAAGTTTAAAATATTATTATTCCAGCCAGGCTTTTAATTACTGTATTTCAATATTAAAATTAAATCAGTACAGTGATTATGGTATGGTATGGTATAGTATAGTATAGGGCTCAGTATTTGTCAGGTCTGTTTTTAATAGTAACTCTCAAGCACCCAGAAATTACAGTTATCCGACATCTACCAGTCCCCATGGGTGCTGGTTAGCTGAGAGTTTACTGTAGATGACTGCTGCAGTCCTCATCAGCAGGAACTGAGCTGAAAGTGATGACTAATTTCTGGCCAGCACTCAAAGCTGTAGCCTCACACCTATGACTGGACATTCTCCTGCCAAACAAGGATATCAGACTGTACTGTGTACAAGGAAAAAGGATCCCTGCCCATCTTCATTCTTTATTGCCATGTAAATGACCAGTATTCAATTACTGCATGTGGATGCTAGTTTGGTGGTGACTCTCTGAAGCTGAATTATGTGCATGAAACCTGCTCCATTTGTCATTCAGATTTTCTAAATTTCTTTCAGTCTGTAATTTTGTGAGTTTAGAATAATTTCTTGAAGAAAATCAGGGCAGTGATTGGTATGATGTCTCTTATGTCTAATCCTGATAAAATACATAAATGTGGTTGTGGGAAACAAATCCCCCAAAATGATTTCCATAGTGAGTCTGTTTTTGTATTAGTGTGTAGCAACACATCCTCTTCTGCAGGATTTGTCAGAATGGTTCTAGTAAATTTATTCTAATAAAGGAGAAAGGTCTTAAAGATTACTTATAGGTTCAGAGGTAGGTACTAGGCTATTGGCCCTAGGGCCTATATAAGCCTAGCCAAACAGTACCCTGGCTTTTGCTGCCCAAGAAAATTATTTTCCTGTGCCAATGTCAAGCAGAGCCACAGAAGTGATCCCCGGGGTGAATTTCCTATCTCCCATCCAATCATCAAGATTTTTCTTGAAGAGTGCTAATGAGGAGCTTAGTTTGATATAGATAGGCAGATTGTTTCAGAGTATGGGAAGTCTCTGAGACAGGAATCTATCCTTCCAGCATGTTATGTTTATTGTGATGACAAGGTTTAGGTCCCCAGAGCATGTCGCTCGGAGGGACTGGGATTTCTCTACGTGGAGCATGTCCAATGGCTCTGGGTTTGACATAGTTTTGTAGGTTAGGCAGAGATCGCCTCTGAGTAGACGATATGCGACAGAGTAAAGCTGGAGTTTTTTTAGACGGTCTGCATAGGGCATCTGTTTGAGGCTGGTAATCCTCTTTGTGAGGTATTTATGTGGCCTTTCTAGTTGTTGTAGATGTCTTGTGAGGTACATACCAAAAGGGGCGTTGTACTCTATAATGGGTCTAATGAGTGATGAGTAGAGGGGAACAATGACCTCTTTTTTCCTGGATGAGAAACCTTTTGTGATGAGGTGTGCCATGTAGAAGGATTTCCTGACTACTGTGGCAATGTGATTATCAAAGGGGAGACTACTGTCCACCTGTGTCCCAAGGTCTCTTATCACACTTTCGGTATTAAGTAGACTACCGCCTATGTGGTAGTTCATGGGTACAGAGTTTTTACCAAAAGGGATGACAATGCACCTTTTGGCATTGAGCTTGAGGCCATGGCTTTGGCACCAGGCATCTGTCTCAGTGAGGCATGTCCACATCATTAGTTTTATTATGGCTCCTTGTTTGCAGTCATCTGCGAACTTTGTTAGCCAAAGACCTTCTGTGTTAGCCTGTACTTCAGGGAAGTAGATACCAAACAGGAGAGGACCTAGGACTGAACCCTGTGGTACTCTACTGGTCTGAAGTTGGATTTAGAGTCTGCTACTTTCACAGTGTGGGTTCGGTCAGCTTGAGACACTTAAAGGTCTTGTCCCTTCAGGTTGCTTAGTCATACAGCCACCACCTATCTTTCACAGCTGCCATTAGTGAGAATATTAAGATTAAAAAAGATGGAGATGAGTACCTAGCATGAAAGGGAGAAACAAGAGGGACCCAATGTCATCTCCATGCCACTTACTGTTCCTAGGCCTGAAGTCCCAGCCACCATGTTGGCAAGCATTCAGCCCAGACCCTGAGCCTACATTAACTGAGATCTCTGGTGTCACCTATTTGATGTCTGTCATGCCTTCAAGTATTGGCACGTTCTCTTGAGCTACATCCTCAGACTCTGTCATCTCCTGCAATAATGGTTTCTATGCATGTGTTTCTGACATTTGTCTTATTGCTTCTACCTGGGAAGAGGGTATTTCTCATGCCTTAGGTAAAGTGGATATCTAATCCATTTGAATGGAGCATTCTTTGCTCTGTCATCTGCTAAGAAGAGGCATAAGTCATATCAATGTCTAAGTTTTTGTTGGCCCTGGAGTCCCAGGGTCTGAGCACCTTTTCACCTATCCCATTATCCCATGTTTCCATTTTAGATTAATAGCATTTAGTTTAGGATTTCCTAATGACTGAATAATATCAATGATCTTAGTCAGATAAGGAGGAAGATTTGATCTATATTTCTTAATTCCTTTCTCTGTGTTTATGAATCTTGAAAAGAAGACAATGTGTCCACAGGCTCCTTGTCTGAAGAAATCTAATTTGTTATTGGCCATTTTGGGCTAATTTCTATCTCTTTTATTTCCCTGCTATAAGTACCATATTTGCCTGGTTTTGCATACTGGGCAGCACTGGTTAGCTAGGGTAAAACTATTCCCTGCTCCACAAAGTCTCCTCTTCAATTTTTTCCTTGGAACTAGACAAACTTTCAACTTAAGCACTCAAGCCTTTCATTTCTCAGCCCGGCACTTGCTCAAAACTTATAGCAAGCACTTATAAACCCTAGCACTAGACCCTCTTGTACTGTACAGAAGGACAAGGCACTCTATTCGACCTTACCAGCCATCCAGTAAAACAGTTCACTGTACCTATCCAGGCATGTCCAAAGGGCAGTTTCAGGTGTACTCTCCAGTCCAACTGGTGAATCTGGGCATTTTGAGGCAATGCTACAACTACCTCATGTATACAGACAACCCCCTCCTCCTACCACCAAACACTAATACATGCGAGAGATGCAGTTATACAGCCAAACTAGAGGCTAAGCTCTCTCAACCCAAGACTGGGTCAAACAGGCAAGAGGAGAAGCAAAATACTTGCATCACACCACCAGTCTTACATAGACCCATTAAACCAGCACCGGCAAAAAACACACATAAATACACAAAAACATATTCGGAGGCTCTAAATAAAAATCTGCAAAACAAACAGAGACTTCCAAAGCAAACATCCAAGCAACCTCCACTCCCCAGCACAAACCATGAAACACATACTTCACAAAACCAGTGTGCCATGCAATCACAGCCCTTAAGGCAAAATAACTTACCCAACATACTAGTAATAGGTGACTCTATAGTCAGGCACACTGACGTCCCACTCACTAGGCTGAATAAGGAGAAGGTTACTGTTAGCTGCCTGTCGGGTGCCAGGATCTGCCATATAGCACTCCAGAACAAGTACAAATATGACTCTGTCATTATCCATATTGGTGTGAATGATCTGAGCCATACCTCCCTGGACTACATGAAAAGAGACATGGAAGAGCTCTCTGAGCATGTAGCCCAGGCCGGTATGACCCTTACCCTGAGTAGCATCCTGCCCTCACCAAGAATGATACCAAGGTATAAAGAAAAAAATCTCGATTTCAACAATTGGCTAAGTTTCTGGTGTCATTCAAAGGGGATCCAGTGTCTGTCCACCTGGGATGACATGCTCGACAAGCCACGCTGCTTCGCTAGAGATGGCTTGCACCTGTCACCCTTAGGCTTTTGAATACTTGCCAAGGTTCTTGCCACCCTCATAGTGTCTTTTTTAGGCAAGGCTCAAAAGACAAACCCACTGCCGTAAATAGCACAAATAACAAAAAACTGAGGATAATGTTACTCAATGCCAGAAGTCTAAACCTCAAAATGCATGTACTCGAGGCACTCCTTAGTATAGAGAAAATCGATATATGTGCAGTAACAGAAACCTGGTTTAAGGCTCCAGAGAGCACCCCAGCACTACGAGGCTACAACTCATACCATACATTTCGACCACAGAACCCAAACCGAAATACAAAAGGCGGGGGCGTATCCATATTCATAAAGGATACCCACACCTCCAGGTTAGTGGCACAGCACGATGCTTCAGAGATCATCCACGTGCAACTAACAATGGGAAAAACTGCAATTCAAACTGTAGCTTGCTACAGATCACCCACCATGTCCCAGGACCCCCATTCCACATTTCTGGAAACACTGGGAAACATAAAGGTCCTACCAAACACCCTAATATTGGGTGATTTTTAATTACCCAAACATTAACTGGGAGAACTACTCATGTACTAACTCCCTTGCCCAACTTTTCCTAGAATTTATAAACTCAAATGCCCTGGTTCAACTGGTCAACACTCCCACCAGAGGTGACAACATATTGGACCTGATCATCACCAACATGGGCGACTGGTGTTCCACACCAGAGGTCAACCCCTCGCTGGTTAGATATGACCATAAACAAATCACTTTGGATATCCATATTCCGCCCCCACCCCAGGACAAGAAAGTCACCATGAAAAACTTTTCAAAAGCAAACTTCATGTTACTTAAGACCGAGGTGGAAAGTTTGAAAGCCCCAATGCTGAAGGATAACACTGTCCAAGCTGCAAAATCCATTACTAATGCATTCTATGGGCAGCTACAAGAATGCATGGATCGTGCCACCCCAAGCAAAACCAAGACTCACTCCTCCAAGAAAAGCAAACCAGTCCGGTGGACTCCTGCCATAAACAAGCTATACAATAGAAGGAGGAAACTAGTACAGAGAAGAGTAAAATCCCAAGAAGGGAAGACATCCCTGATCAGTATCAGCAAGAAACTACAATCCCTCATAAAATCATCCAAGGCGAGCTTTGAAAGAAAAATTGCCAAGGACTCCAAAGATAACCACAAGGCATTCTTTAGCTATGTCAAGAATGTAAGTGGCAATGCTCAGATCTGCTTGGAGTTAGTGCAGAATGGCACAAATACACTGAACCGACAGATATTGCCAACATCCTGGCAGACAGGTTCAGCGCAAACTTCACCCCCCTCTCACCACAAAAGGGACCATAACCAAACCAGAAGAATGTAGAGTCCCTGAAATCACAGACACTCAGGTTAAAACAGCCCTCTCCAAAGCCAAAAACTCAGCATCAATGGGACGGGATGGGACGGTGTCCCAGGCTGCGTCCTACACGAGCTCAAAGACAAACTAACCCCTCATCTAAACACACTGTTCAAACCCAGCCTCTTCACAGGCTACATACCCATAGAGTAGCGCACAGCAACGGTTATTCCACTTCACAAAGGTGGAGGCACAACAGACCCCGGGAACTATCACCCTATAAGCCTGACTAGCTTGGTCTGCAAGGCTATGGAGCACATCATCATGAAACTCATTAACAGAGACATTGGGAACCTCCAAACACTGGACCCTACCCAGTTTGGCTTTGTTAAGGGCAGATCATGCTTCCTAAACTGGTGGACTTCTTTGAGACAGTTACCAAGGCTATAGATGAGGGAAAGGTGGTACACACAGCCTATCTAGACCTCGCTAAGGCCTTTAACACCATTCCCCATTCTGGTATTATAGACAAGCTCACCAGCTTGAACATAAACCCCTACGTCACAAGATGGGTTGCCAACTGGCTCACGGACAGAATCCACATGGTGAGAGTTGCGGGAGCTAGGTCTGTTTCTAAACCAGTTTCAAGTGGTGTTCCCCAGGGCTCAGTCCTAGGACCCCTCCTGTTCGGCATATACTTCTCAGAGGTACAGGCAAGCACAGGAGGACTATGGCTGACCAAGTTCACGGACGACTGCAAACTAGGGGCTATAATTGACTCTCCAGTTGACATAGACATCCTCCAAAAGGGTCTCACAGAGATGGATACCTGGTGTCAAAATCATGGCCTCAAGCTAAATGACAAAAAGTGCATAGGCATCCCACTTGGAAAAAACAAAGTACCCACAAACTACCACATAGATGGTAGTCCCCTAAATATGGAAGACGTAATAAGGGATCTGGGGACTCAAGTAGATAGTAATCTCACCTTTGATAATCACATTGCCAAAGTGGTTAGAAAATCCTTCTATGTGGCCCACCTAATCACAAAAGAGTTCGCATCCAGATCAAAAGAGGTCATTATGCCCCTCTACTCATCACTCATCAGACCCATCTTAGAGTACAATGCCCCATTTGGGATGTACCTTACAAGACACCTGCAACAGCTGGAAAGGCCAGAGAAGTACCTCACCAAGAGGATCAATGGCCTCAAACAGATGCCCTATGCAGCTCGACTGAAGAAACTCCAGTTGTACTCAGTTGCATACTGCTTACACAGAGGTGATCTCTGCCTGACATACAAGGCCATGTCCAACCCAGGATTGATGGACATGCTCCACCTAAAGAAAACCTTATCTCCTTGAGCCACATGCTCTAGTGATCTAAACCTCACCATAACAATAAATAGGACATGCTGGAGGGATAGATTCCTGTCCCAGAGACTTCCCATACTTTGGAACAAGATCCCAATCTACATTAGGCAGAGCTCCTTGATAACACTCTTCAAAAGAAACCTTGACTAGTGGATGGGAAACAGAAAGTTTACCTCGGGAATCACTTCAGTGGCTCTGCTGGACAGAGGCACAGGGAACTAATCTAAGGGGACGGTGAAAGCCAACGCATTCTGGCTAGGCTTATAAATGCCTTCGGGCAGATAGCCTAGTACCCACCTAAGAACCTATGAACCTATAAGTGACACGTCCTAAATGATAGAACACTTTGGATGGGATTCTAATGAAGTTTCACCTTCTATGAAGTGATATGTGGAACTTCTGGGCCTGGATTCCCTAAATCCCTCAGAGGTTCCCATATTCCTTGAAGCATGTTTTTGTACTATTGAAAATTCTCCACAGTAACAGTCTACCAGCTTCCTAGACCTAGGAGAATAACTCTTTCTACATGGTGAAGGACCCTCTTATTTTTTAACCCCCAAAGTGGATACCATTGTGGGGTCTAAGGTAGTTCCTCAATAAATGCCCTTTTTCAGTGAGTTGGAGGTGAATTTTGTATCACTTTGGGAAGAAGGTGTGCTTCATCATAAATATCCGTGTCACTGAATGGAGCTCAGGGCATTAAGTCACCAAGCTCATAGGATCAGGTACCAGGGAGTAATTTTTCAGCAGCGATTGATGGATATGATAGGTGAGCACTCCCTAGGTGACCTAAAGGCCATACTTTTTAAGATCACACAAATAGCCTTCCAAGTAGGCAATCCATCTGTAGATTGCTGTCCATTTGCCTCTGACACTTGTAGTGACCCCATAAACAGTGATTGTGATACACACACACACACACACACACACACACACACACACACACACACACACACACATACACTAGAGTTGCCAATTCCCAATAACCTACCACTTGTGTTTGGGATATGTAAGGAAAGCAGAGAACCCAGAAAAAGTCCAAACCAAAGAAGCTCTTTCCGTGAGGCAACAGTGCTATTCACTGTGCCACTGTTGCCACCATTCTAAGTAGTAAACATGATTAAATGCATGTGTGATGCTGTGGGTGTTGCATCCAAGGATTGATGCCACAAGTTCTTCTATCAGAAGACATTCCTGGCTGACAATCCAACCCCTGCCAGAGGATGTCATAGCTCAATTACTCAATAATCATCTCCACAAACTCTTTGGACCCCTTCTCATCAAATTTGTAAAAAAAACAGAGGTAAAGGATAAGACTTCCTCTAAGATAACTAAATATAATAGGAATTTCACCTTCAGGAGGTAGCAGTTTTATCAGTATCAAACAAAACAGCAATTGGCAAAAAGTAAGTAGGCCTACTACCTACAAAAATAAGAAAGACCAAAGTGACAAAGGAGTGATGTCTGGGGGGGGGGGGGGGTTCAGGCCCAAGACCTAGTAAAGGGACTTGAGTGATTGTCCCTCACTACTACCCCTCCCCAAACTCCAGATCTCATCCATTCTATAATTCACATCTTCCCCACTCAGATCAACATCAAGATAGTGAGATGTTTGTCCCTCTTATAGATTCATAGTTATATACTAAACTAAAAACCACAAGGGCTTTTATAAGCCTAGCTGCACAAATCATCCCAATTATGTCCCTATGTACCACGGGCATTTATTAGAAGGGGGTATTTTAGTTAGCAAGTTTCTAGAGGTTATGTGGGGGGTGTATGTTATTTTGGGCATTACTATCTGCCTCTGTCTGTGAGAGACATTGGGGCAAGACCCAGGATGAATTTCTGATTTCCCATCCATTGCTTCACATTATTCTTAAATGTGGTAAAGGATGGATTCTGCATCACATGGAAGGGGGAGTCTGTTCCAGATCATGAGGATCCTCTGAGACACACATCTATTGTTCCTTTTTCCACAGGAATGAAGAAGTAACAACTCAGATAAGTGGGTTCTTTAACTAGTTGTCTACAGATGCCAGATACATTTCTTCTGCATTCATGAAAACCTCCCCAGGTTCCAAGGGAGCTGGTCTATCTGGTGTCTCATCTCATGGAAGTACATTTCCATTGGGGCACCATAGATCCAGGAGGAGGAGAAGAAGAAGGCACTACAGGGCAAAGGACATACACTTTTGTACATATCCAGATGAATGCTTCATTCGGCATTGCCCCCAGAATAGCTATAGGGGGCATTAACATACAATCTGTCATGTTTTCACAACCTGGGGTTCTCCCAAGTCTAACCTGCAGCTCTCAAGGAGTGTTTCCTTAGGGACCTAACTGGATTTAAGACAAGAGAAAGTTTTTTCTTAGTCAGGACAAAGTGTCCTTTCTCACATAATTTTTCAAGGAGATAGCCAAAAAGAGTCAGGTTACTGCAAGTTTCTGAGGATCCTTGGATAAACTGTCTCAATTATACTTTTGTTCCCATTAGCAAGGCTAGAGATGAGAACTTTGCAATGGTACCCTTGAAATATATGGGAGAAGAGTACTCCCTACTTAGAAAAGAAGATACCCCTTCTGCCCTCCATCAGAAGGAGATCCTGTGGTGGAGCCAAAAGATCAGCAAGAACATGGGTTTCCCAGATACTCTGTCCATGAGTACTGATGACTCAGATGTTGCTTTGGGTGTTCATATGGCCCCCTGTATGAAGCACTGAGAGCCACTACAGCAAAGAGCAAAGAAACAGTCACGTTAGTATTAAGGAGATGCTGGTGGTTATCCTGGCTGTCAAGGCAGTTTGGAGACCGGTAGTGCAACACTTAATCACACTTAATACTGCAATCTTCTTGTACAGTGCCTAACATTGCAAGCTTGACAGACTGCCCTGGCATCAGGCATGACCCTTAGGGCATCCTACAGGACAGATTTAGAGCAATATGAATCCACTCTACATAAACACCTTTCTGGAACAATGCAAATGTAGGATGCACCACAATTACTGTTTGCTTCTATGAGCAACAGCAACTATAGACATTCTGTCCAAGAGTACCTCTCAAAGGAGATAGGGCAGTGGTTTGCTTTTCGATCACATAATGCATTTTGATTGATCACATTCCTCCTCACAATGATCTGGATGATAAGGAAGCCAAGGCTGAAAATGATTCTGATAGCTCTATTTTGATCACGGTAGCAGTGACTCTACCTTCTGATGAACATACCAGCGGAGCAGACAGGAACCCTACCTCTAAATATGCATCTCTTTACCTAGAATAAGGTGTCCTCACTTCACCCAGCTTGTGTCCCCTAAACCTGATTAACTTGAGGATCTGCCTCTTCTATCCTTTAGGCACTTGCTTTCAGGCAATATGATTAGCTTATGAGGGAAGCTGTGTGACCTTCTACCAGGACATTTTACCTAGCTAAATGGAAAAAAGTTCTCCCCCCTAGTGCCAAACAAGGGACCATTATCCAAATCCAGCAAACTCTTTACGGTTTTGCATTACTTGTCAGATGTATTTGCAAAAGAGCTACTCCTTTCTACTGTCAAAGCCCAACTTTCAGCTATCTCTGGTTGTCTCCCTGTGGATCTATCACTGACATCTTTGCATTTTGTTAATTTCTCAAAATGGTTTTGTACTTGAGACTACTTATAAAAGCTATGACTTCTCCGTGGTAAAAGCTCATTCAGGATCGATTTGAGCCAGCTGACACCACACTCTTAAAGTACCTAACGTGGGACAATGTATTTTATACAGCCAGCACATCTTTGAGGAGGATTGCAGAGATATGAGCATTTATGTACAAAAAGACATTTTTTACATGTATAAAGTTAACCTGCATACTACTACTGCTATTACTACTACTATAACTGCTACTACTGCTGCTATTACTACTACTACTGCTATTACTACTACTATAACTGCTACTACTGCTACTATTACTACTACTACTGCTATTACTACTACTGCTAAAACAACTACTATAACTGCTACTACTGCTACTATTACTACTTCTACTGCTATTACTACTACTACTGCTGTTACTACTACTATAACTGCTACTACTGCTACTATTACTACTACTACTGCTAAAACAACTACTATAACTGCTACTACTGCTACTATTTCTACTTCTACTGCTATTACTACTACTACTGCTGTTACTACTACTATAACTGCTACTACTGCTACTATTACTACTACTACTGCTATTACTACTACTATAACTGCTACTACTGCTACTATTACTACTACTACTACTGCTATTACTACTACTATAACTGCTACTACTGCTACTATTACTACTACTGCTATTACTACTACGATAACGGCTACTACTGCTACTATTACTACTACTACTGCTATTACTACTACTACTACTACTGCTATTACTATTACTATAACTGCTAGTACTGCTACTATTACTACTATTGCTACTATTACTTCTACTACTGCTAATAGCAATACCTGTTTGTTAATCAGGTAGGTCCACTGAGCACAAAGTCCTTTTCCAGGGGTAATACAGGAGCATGTTCCTCTACACCAGCTATCAAAAACCCATCCTCACTCTACCAGCCCTTCCTTTATATCAAAAGCAGTTCTGTAACTCACATTACACCACTTTATTCAGCTGCCCATCTCTTTTCCAAATCTGCAAAAAAGGGAATGAGGCTCTTGCAGCCATTGGATGTGCATCGACAGCTATGATAATATTTGTACAAGGTTAAAGAAATTAGATAGACCAACCAATTAGTTATATTGTTTAACCCCTTCAAGAAAGGTAGGCTAATTTCTAAATAGGTAGCACAGTTTATCAAATTTTCTTACACTAGTTGTGGAAAAACATTGCCAGGCAGATCAGACCACACTCTGTAAGGTGTTCAGCAATGATTATAGCATTCCTCAAGGCCGTGAATACTCAGGCCATTTTAAAAATAACCACTTGGTTCTCTGCGAGTACATTCTGCAGACATTACCAGTTGGGCATCATTTAGAAGGGTAGGGTAGGTTTTACTGTGGTTTGCAAGACTACCACAAGGTCATGAAGCCCCTCCACTATTACTAGATAAGCTGCGGGCGTCTTCCCATTTGTGATGACTGTGACAGTGACCTGTATGAAGTACATTGTGCATTTGTGTAAGAAATGTACTATAAAAGTAGAATGTAAGAGTATACTTACTGTTGTAGTTTGCCTGACACTGACAGATATCTTACGCATGAAGTGGGTACTTTTCCCAGTCACAACCGTTCCCTTTTTTGCCTTCTTTTCCTGTTTCTTCCGGCCTAGGAGGCATGTGCAAATGTTTCCGTCTACTGTATATTGCACACTTTCCTACTATATGGCAAGAAAGAATAAAAATTGGTGTGAGAGCTTTCCTTCTTACATCCACTGATATTCCTAGAGAGGAGGAGGACACCTGGCCATGGTGTTGGGTGGTATTCTGGAAGTCACCTAGACACTGAAAGTCACCAGTGTCACTTAGTGTCTGAGATTTCCATGGTGATCACTGCAATAATGAACATACTCTTCATCATTTACTGTTATGGTAAGTTACTTGTAGATATTTACATTCTAGACAGAGCAAGTCTAAAACCCATGAAGTTGTATAAGAATTAATAGTCAATACAATTTTCCATCTCAGTATGTTGTGATTCAAATAATCAAATGCTTTACTAAAGATTAGTCTAAATATATCACAACTCAAAGACCATATCTTTTGTTTGTATAACAGGATTATTTGCAGTAAGTGTCTAGTGGTAAGGAGGATCTCTCAAGATCAAAGTAATGGTGCCTTATGCATACCTCTCACCTGTCTGGGTTTTCACCTCATATTTTTGGTCTGTTCCTCATAAAATTTGTGGTTTTCTACACTTTTATGACAAATCAGTGAGGACTGAATTCACTAAATGGTGACAGGCATTCCAGTTTCAGACTTCATGTCTCTCATAAAATGCATGGTAACACAACACCTTTAATTAATTAATTAATTATTAACAACTTTCTAAGTTTATAAAAGCAATATTTAAAATGTGTCCCTATTTTTGCGGCTTTGTCACCCCCATTATTTTTGGTTTTGTCCAGAGTTTTTGTGCTATGAAATCGAGAGCTGTGCTTTAATGCCTGTGATTCCCTGTCACATAGATCTCTTTTCAGTCCTCCAGGAGCAACCTTCTCAACTGCCTTTGATCCTTTGATTCACTAATTGAGTTTATTGGGCAGTAGTCTGTTATGTATCATTCCCTTCCATTTGTAAACCAGTTCTAGGAACACAGTCATATCATTAGCTGACGGGGGTATATTGAAGCAGTAGGGAGATCTCAGTCTGTAGGTTTTTTTTTCTAGTGCCTGGTATAAAGTCATCTCTACCCTTGCTACCCCCTCACCCCCCCATTTCAATTAACTCTGTCTTGGTCAAGTTACGGCTTATTCAACTGATAATATTTTATTTATTTTCTGAGTTGTTACTTGTATGAGATGCCTCTACTTTGAAGTATCTTTACTTGATATTCTCCTTATTGTGAAGTTAAAAAGGTTCCTGTATTAAAGATGTCAAGCAATCCTTTTCAGCATCTGTGTGCTCACATGATTCATACAGGAAGTTTAAGCCTACCCAACCCTTCCCTTTTTGTGATAAGGAGGATTTCTGGAACCCTTACAGTAATTATTCTTTGTATTAGCAGTGACACATAATTTAAGCCATGGGTATATCCTCTGACACTTGCAGAACTTACATATTGCACTACGGTTATTTCACAAGGCAAACTAACATTTAAGAACAACTACAGCCTCAGACCTTAAGCGATTTGAAACTTTTTCTCGACAGCTCTACAGTATTGGCTTTGTTTTTCTAAACTAGTACATTTCCCATCACAGACAACAGTGAAAGAATAATTTGTGAGTTGTATCAGTAACACACATGCATGTGTGTGTGCACGCACACACACACACACACACACACACACACACACACACACACACACACACACACACACACACACACACACAAACACACACACACAATAATATAGATTTTTGGAACAGAATAAGATTTAAGTGAACCACGAAATTAACTTTGATTTCACTTTAACTTTGATGCCACTATTTTAGTTTAATTTAACTTTAATTAGCTTATAGTTAACAAAATCCCAGTGAATCAGTTAAAAAGTAATATTAAAGAAGACACTGAAGACAATCTGAGAATGTGGTGATTCATATCAGTGCTACCATAAGTAAATGCAGACATAAAGGACATCAAATTAAGGTATTAGGCTTTGTCACATTAAGGGACATGCAGTGTATATTGTGATAAAGAATGAAACGAAAAAGCAAAATCACGTCTATATACTACTGCTCATTGGACAGCTTAGGGCATAAACAATTATAAAAAGATACCAAACACTAACACATAAAACATCAAGATGCAATTAAATGCATGTTTCCATTTGAAATTGCCCTTTAAATGAAAGTATTAGCTTTGCAGTACCTAGAGGTTCACTTTTACCTGAAGAGACTCAAACTTTGGATTTATGTGCTACCCTTGTCTGTCAAGCTACTCTGAAGTGGAAGAATATGACCTGCTTAAACAATAAAGATGTTCTGTGCATCATAGTAAATATCTGTGTCACTGCAGACTGAGTGCAAATGGCTTCTGTCTGGCGAGCACAGTAAACTGATCACAAGCTGCATAGGTTATTATTATGTGGAATTGCCATGGTGTCTTGCTAAATAAAGGTCCTCTGCAGTAGCATCTTTCTGTGAAATATCAATGTTTAAACAACTATGGAGTAGGTATCTTCTACCCATGTTGGACTGGAATTGCTCTGTGTTTATGTGAGATATCCAGAGCTCATATATTATGAATGTCCAATATGGAGAGGTTAGAAAGCCCCCCCTATTCTCACTTTTCCATGAAAGGAGACCACAGATTCAAGCTGTATCAGTAAGACTCACTGTGCTTTGAAGTTTAATAATACATATATATATTATAATTTTGCAAATATATGACATGAATGTGACTTGCTTAATGAATCTTGCACAGTAATAGCAGCTTTGCAAAATGAGCTTTTTGTGATATATATCTCAATGCAGTTATTTGTTTCTGATGAATTTATGCTGTGCACAGACATTTAGATACACACCATCTAGAGTGACAAAAATTAAACACACAAAAGTGAACAATTTAGTATTTTGCACCACAAATTAGGACATTATTTGCTGAAATTCATAAAAATATGCAGAATATGAGACAATGAAGAGAGGCGTTGAATGTTTTTATCTGTTTCTTCCAGTAATGTAAAAGTTTGCATGTTACATTACAATGATTTTGCTTGACACCAAACAATAATCCGATCTATTCCACCCTTTATGGCCACATGGATTTCGTGGTGACCTAGTGTGCAAGATCTTTTCTTATAGTTCCTAGGTCAAAAGATACATCCTGACCTCCAGTAGCTATCTGTGTGTATTTGCTTGCTTTGTCTGTGTCTATGTGGATTTTCTCTGGGTACCATGGTTTCCAACCGCCCTGCAAAACATGCATGTTGATTTGGTGCTGTAAAATATTCATATATTTTGCACTTCCCTATGCTCCTGTGGCTTAGGTTTTTTTTGAGACCATCTCATTCATTCCATGGAGCTAGAGCCCTCTCTGTACAGAAGTTCCTGTAGAACTGCAGGAACTGTTGTTTGTACAGTCTGCTCCCTGTGTTGTTTCTTCCTCTCCGTTCTTTCTGATCAGGATAACTAATTACCATTTTACAGACACAGTCTTGTGTACCCATGCTATGTCTGTCCACTCTGTTTTGTCCTCTCATGAAAATGATTCAGCTTCTCCAGTCTGTGGTCATATTCTTTTCTTTTTATCCCAACTAACCTTCAAGTGTTTTCCTCTGGACTCCTCCTAGCAACCTGCTGTCCCTCTTCTTGTATCACGCCAGAATTCCACACATTGCACAATATGTGATCTGATCATAACCCAGTAGTCCAGGAGCATTACCTACCTCTTTTCATATTGAGTCCCTCCCACTAACAGTATGGCCCAGCCTTCTGTTTGCTGCTATTACTGCCCCCTCATTCTGATCCTGTTGGTCAGATCCAAGTTCCAGCGACTCCAGTCCCGATCCTCCTCCTCGTCATTTGCATCAGTTCCTCCTCTCCCTGCTGATTCTTCACACCTTGGTTGTCAGTGCCCAAATCCAATACTTTGCTTTTGTCTACAATGAACCTCTGCTGCTACCATTTTGCTCACTTGGTAAGCCTTTCCAAACCCTCCTGAAGACTGTTCCACCCATAATCCACTGCTACCATTAATTTTCTTTCACTAGAAAGAAACTAAACCTGGTTTTCCACATGCATGTCCGAATCAAACATGCTAAGGATTACTGAACTTCATAGGTTCATAGGTAGGTACTAGGCTATTGGCCCTAGGGCATAATTAAGCCTGGCAAAATGTTTCGGCTTGCGCCTCCCATGTGATTTAGTTACCTGTGCCTCTGTCGAGCAGGGCCGTAGAAGTGATTCCCAGGGTGAATTTCCTGTTCCCCTTCCACTCATCAAGATTCTTCTTGAAGAGCGCTAATGAGGAGCTCTGCCTCACATATATATGGACCTTATTCCAGAGCAGGGGGGAGTCTCTGAAATATGAATCTGTCCCTCCAACAAGTCCTGTTTATTGTAGAAGTCAGGTTAAGGTCCCTAGAGCATGTGGCTTGGGTCCTTAGGTGGAGCATTACCAGCAATTCGGGGTTTGACATAGCCTTATATGTCAGGTAGAGATCACCTCTGAGTAGCCGGTATGCAACCGAGTACAGTTGAAGTTTTTCTAGCCAGGTGGCATAGGGCAACTGTTTTAGGCCCATTATCCTCTTGGTGAGGTATTTTTGAGGTCTCTCCAGTTGTTGCAGGTGTCTAGTAAAGTACATCCCAAATGGGGCATTGTACTCAATAATGGGTCTAATGAGTGATGAGTAGAAGGGGACAATAACTTCCTTTTTTCTAGATGCAAACCCCTTTGTGATAAGGTGGGCCATGTAGAAGGATTTTCTAACCACCTTAGTGATGTGGTTATTGAAGGGGAGGTTACTGTCCACCTGGGTCCCTAGGTCTCTTATAACACTCTCTGTGTTAAATGAGCTGCCACCTATGTGGTAATTCGTAGGTACTTCTTTTTTCCCGAAGGGGATGACAATGCACTTTTTGGCATTTAGCTTGAGGCCATGATTTTGGCACCATGCATCTGTTTCAGTGAGACCCTTTTGAAGGATATCTACATCAGTAGGAGTCTCGATTATGGCACCCAGTTTGCAGTCGTCTACGAACTTTGTTAGTCATAGTCCCCCTGTGTTTGCTTGGACCTCGGAGAAGTAGACACTGAACAGGAGAGGTCCCAAGACTGAGTCCTGGGGTACTCCACTTGTCACCAGTTTGGAGTCGGACCTAGCGTTTCCTATTTTCACTGTATGGGTTCTGTCTGTGAGCCAGTTAGCAACCCATCTTGTAATGTAGGGGTTTATATTTAGATTAGTGAGTTTGTCTAGAATTCCCGAGTGGGGAATTCGCAAGGTCAAGGTATGCCATGTGGACCACCTTTCCCTCATCAATTGCTTTGGTAACTGTCTCAAAGAAGTCAACCATAGAAGACATGACCTGCCCCTTATGAAACCAAACTGAGTAGGGTCCAGGGTCTGTAGGTTCCCAATGTTGTTGTTTATGAGTTCCATGATGATGCGCTCCATGACCTTGCAGATGAGGCTCGTCAGGCTGATGGGGTGATAATTCCTGGGGTCGGTGGTGGCTCCTCCCTTGTGGAGCGGGACGACCGTTGCCATGCACCACTCAGTGGGCACATAGCCTGAGGCAAGGCTGTGGTTGAACATGGCACTTAGGTGAGGGATTAATTTGTTTTGGAGTTCATGTATCATGCAGCCTGGGATGCTGTCTGGTCCCATGGATGCTGTGTTTTGTGCTTTAGAAAGTGACATTCTCACCTGGGTGTCTGAGATTATGGGTCAGCGCAATCTTCTGGTATAGTTATGGGCCCTTTAGGGGGTGAGGGAGGGGTAAAGTTTGCTCTGAACCTATCTGCAATATATTGGCAATATCAGTTGGTTCCCTGAATTTTGAACCATTATGTTAAGCGCAGAGCAGATCTGAGAGTTACCATTTAGGTTCTTGACATAGCTAAAAAATGCTTTGTGGTTGTCCTTGGTGTCCGTTGTGATTTTTCTTTCAAAGCTCGCCTTTGAGGATTTAATAAGGGATCTTAGCTTTTTGCTGAGGTTGGTCAGGGAGCTCTTCCCTTCCTGGGTTTTACTCTTTTTTGTAATAATTTCTTCCTTCTATTATAGAGCTTGTTTATGGCCGGGGTCCACCAGCCTGTCTTCCTTTTTTTGGAGCAATGGGTCTTGGTTTTGTTCGGGATAGCACGGTCCATGACCTCATGCAAGTGCTTGTAGAGTGCTTCTGTGTAGGCTACAGCAGATTCAACCAAGTTGTCATTCTGCATGGGAGTAACAAAGTTTGCCACCTCTGTCTTAAGTAGCATAAAGTTTGCTTTGGAGAAGTTTTTCACTGTGGTTTCCTTGGGGGGACAGAAACTGTGGTATGTGGATATCGTGAGTGATGAGTTTATGGTCTGATCTAACCAAAAAGGAATTTACTTCAGGTATGGAGCACTTGTCCCCCATGTTGGTAATGACCAGGTCGAGTATATTGTTGCCCCTTGTGGGGGTGTTGATAAGTTCGTCCAGGGCATTTGAGTTAATATGTTCCAGGATGCATTGGACAAAGGCATTTGTGCTTGATTAGTTTTCCCAGTTGATGTTTGGGTAATTAAGCCACACAGTATTATGGTGTTTGGTTGGACTCTCGTGTTTTCCAGTACCTTGAGGAACAAGGAGTGGGGGTCTTGGGGCAGGGAAGGTGGTCTGTAGCAAGCTACAATCTGGATTGCAGTTTTGCCCATTGTCAGTTGCACTTGGATGATCTCTGAGGCATCGTACTTTGCAACTTGTCTGGAGGTGTGTTTATACATGATGAATATGGATACACCACCTCCCTTGGTGTTTCTGTCCAGGTTTCATGGCCGAAATATGTGGTATGAGTTGTAGCCTGGAATCACTGGGGTGCTGTCTTGAGCCTTGAACCAGGTCTCAGTCACTGCACAAATATCAATGTTCACCATTTTGAGAAGAGACTCAAGTGAGTGCATTTTAAGGTTTAAACTCCTGGCGTTGAGCAGCAGTACCCTCAGTTTTTTGTCAGTGGAACTTATTACGGTGGTGGGTTTGTCTTTTGAGCCTTGCCTAAAAAGGCACTAAGGGGGTGGCAAGAGCCTTGGCCAGTATCCTGAATCCTAGGGGTGACAGGTGCAAGCCATCTCTGGTGAAGCACTGTGGCTTGTTGAGCATGTCATCCCAGGCAGACAGATACTGGATCCCCTTTGAATGACACCAGAAGCTTAGTCAATTGTTGAAATTTGTCATTTTTCCCTTGTACTGAGGTATCATTCTTGGTGACGGTAAGATGCTACTTAGGGCAAGGGTCATACCTGCCTTGGATACATGATCAGAGAGCTCTTCCATGTCTCTTTTCATGTAGTCCAGGGAGGTAAGTCTCAGGTCATTCACACCAACATGGACTATGACAAAGTCATATTTGTACTTGTTATGGAGAGACCTGAGTGCCTGCATGATGTGGCGGATTCTGGTGCCCGACAGGCAGCTGACAGTAACCTTCTCTTTGTCCAGCCTGGTGAGTGGGACATCAGTGTGCCTGACTATGGAGTCCCCTATTACAAGTGTGTTAGGTATGATGTTATGCCTTATGGGCTGTGGTTGTGTGGCACACTGGTTTTGGAGGTTATGTGTCGGTTGCGGTGTGTTTGTGGGTGGTGGTTGCTTGCGTATCTGCTTTGGAAGTCTCTGTTATTTCCGCAAGTATTTATTTAGAGCCTCCAAGTATGTCTTTGTGCATCTATGTGTAGGATTTGCAGTTGCAGGTGTGGTGGGTCTATGTGTAGTATTACAGGTTTTTACCTTCTCCTCTTGACTGGCTGGGGAGAACTTTGCCTCAAGTTTGGCTGTGTAAGTGCATCTCTCGCAGATTTTGGCGTCATGTGGTAGGAGGAGAGGGTTGTCTGTGTACATGAGGCAGTTGTGACATTGCCTCAGGATGCCCAGATTCATCAGGTGGACAGGAGAATACACTGGGAACTGGCCTTTGGACATGCCTGAATGAGTTGAGGAACATTTCTAGTATGTCTGAATGGATTGAGGAACTTATTCTTGTTAAGCTGGTGGGGGAGAGTAGTTTGACTGTTCCCTACAACAAATGTGGGGGATCGATTACTGTAGTTAATTAGTGCTTCTGCCAATTTTTGAGTAAGTGCAGGTCTGAAAGTACTGATTTGAGTGCTAAAACTGAAAGAACTGGCTAGTACTAAGGGAAAAAGTGAAGAGCAGACTCTGTGGAGCCGGGGGTAGTTTAACTCTAGCTAACCGCTGCTGTGCTATGCGCAAAACCGCGCAAATGTATTTTTTTTATCAGAAAGATAAAAGAAATAGAAATTAGCCCAAAATAGCCAATAAAACTGCAAATTCTGGGCTGAAACCACTCTTCCAATGACAGGTAGGCTATCCAAAGCTCCCCACTCTCACTGGTGAACAGAGTAACTTCCTTCTATCCAAGTAAGGTGTGGGCAACACAGAAGCTTAAACACAGTCCAGGTACCAGCATACATCTGAAAACCAGACTTTTCTAACTTAAAAAGGCAGGAAATAGGTAGATTTTTTTTTGTTTTTTTTTTCAAAAAATACAACAGATACAACAGAAAAAAGACTTTTAAAGTATAGAAATGGCTATTGCACTTGAGTGTGAAGGCAAATACAATTAAATCAGATCTGCTCTGAGTTACAGCTTAGTGGCACTAAATATACAGAACCAACTGATATTACCAACATCCTAGCAGATAGGTTCAGTGCTAACTTTACCCCCCTCTCACCCCCCTAGAGGGCTCATCTCTATACCGGAAGAATGCAAAGTTCCTATAATCATGGCTGCACAGGTAAAAAACACACTCTCCAAAGCCAAGAACACAGCATCCATGGGACCTGACAATATCCCAGGCTGCGTTCTACATGAACTACAGAATGAACTGGCACCCTACCTAAGTACCATGTTCAATCATAGCCTCACTTCAGGCTTTGTACCCACTGAATGGCGCACCACAACAGTTATCCCATTCCACAAAGGGGGAGCCACGACGGACCCAGGGAACTACCGCCCCATTAGCCTGACGAGCCTGGTCTGCAAGGCCATGGAACGTATCATTGTGGAACTCATAAACAAAGACATTGGTAATCTCCAAACTCTGGACCCTACTCAGTTTGGATTTGTAAAAGGCAGATCATGTCTCCTAAACCTGACTGACTTCTTTGAAGCAGTCACCAAAGCCATATATGAGGGTAAAATGGTACACACAGCTTATCTAGATCTCGCCAAGGCTTTTGACACCATCCCCCACTCTGGAATTATAGACAAGCTCACTAAACTAGGTATAAATCCCTATGTCACAAGATGGGTTGCCAACTGGCTCATAGACAGAACCCACACTGTCGAAGTAGCGGATTCCAAATCCGACATCAGACCAGTGACAAGTGGAGTACCACAGGGTTCAGTCCTGGGTCCTCTCCTGTTTGGTATCTACTTCTCTGAAATGCAGGCCAACACAGAAGGTCTTTGGCTAACAAAGTTTGCAGATAACTGCAAACTAGGAGCCATAATCAAAACTCCTAACGATGTGGACAAACTACAAAAGGGCCTCACTGAGACAGATACCTGGTGTCAAAGCCATGGCCTGAAGCTCAATGCCAAAAAGTGTATTGTCATCCCCTTTGGTAAAAACTCTGTACCCATGAACTACCACATAGCTGGTAGTCTACTTAATGCTGAAAATGTGATAAGAGACCTTGGGACACAGGTGGACAGTAGTCTCTCCTTTGATAATCACATTGCCACAGTGGTCAGGAAATCCTTCTACATGGCTCATCTCATCACAAAAGGATTCTCATCCAGAAAAAAAGAGGTCATTGTTCCCCTCTACTCATCACTCATTAGATCCATTATAGAGTACAACACTCCTTTTGGTATGTACCTCACAAGACATCTACAACAACTGGAAAGACCACAGAAATACCTCACAAAGAGGATTACTGGCCTCAAACAGATGCCCTATGCAGACCGTCTCAAAAAACTACAGCTTTACTCCATCGCATATCGCCTACTCAGAGGCAATCTCTGCCTAACATACAAAGCTATGTCAAACCCAGAGCTGTTGGACATGCTCCACTTAAAGAAATCCCAATCCCTCCGAGCTACACGCTCTAGGGACCTTAACCTTGTCACCACAATAAACAGAACATGCTGGAGGGATAGAATCCTGTCCCAGAGACTTCCCATACTCTGGAACAGACTACCTATCTATGTCAAACAGAGCTCCTCATTAGCACTCTTCAAGAAAAATCTTGATGATTGGATGGGAAATGGGAAATTCACCCCGGGGATCACTTCTGTGGCTCTACTCGACAGGAGCACGGGAAAATAATTTTCTTGGGTGGCGAATGCCAGGGTACATTTTTTGGCTAGGCTTGTATGGGCCAATAGCCTAGTACCTACCTATGAACCTATGAACCTAAATAATGCAATATAAGACAAAACTGACCTTTTTAAAGTGCAGGCAGTAAATAAGTACAAATGCAGTTGAAAACGAGCTTCTAGAGTATCAGTGAACACCAGAAACCGAGCATTTAGGTGGAATTAACAAAAAACAGCAAGAAAAAAACAGAAAAAGGTACTTAAACATTCCAAAGTATTTCAATTCTCTCTCTGGTGCTGTAGGACTCTGGAGTACACCTGGGCAGGATCTTGTTGAGCTGATACTAGCGCAAAAACTGCACAAATGTGGTTTTTATATCAGAAAGATAAATTAGTCCAAAATGGCCAATAAAACTACAAATTCTGGGCTGAAACCACTCCTCCAAGAACAGGTAGGCTGTTCAAAGCTACCCACTCTCACTGGTGAACAGAGTAGCTTCCTTCTATCCAAGTAAGGTATGGGCAACACAGAAGCTTAAACACAGTCCAGGTACCAGCAAATATCTGAAAAACGGACTTTTCTAGCTTAGAAGGGTGAGAAATAAGTAGATTTTTTTTTTTCAAAAATATAACAGCTACAACAGAAAAAACACTTTTATAGTATAGAAACGGCTATCGCACTTGAGTGTTAATCCAAATACAATTAAATAATGCAATATAAGACAAAATGACTTTTTTAAAGTGCAGGCAATAAATAAGTACAAATGCAGTTGAAAACAAGATTCTAGAGTATCAGTAAACACCAGAAACCGAGCGTTTAGGTGGAATTAACAATAAACAGCAAGAAAAATCAGAAAAAGGTACTTAAACACTCTAAAGTCTTTCAATTCTCTCTCTGGTGCTGTAGGACTCTGCAGGACACCTGGGCAGGATCTTGCCGAGCTGATACAAGTTGAAAAGCTACGCAAATGTGGTTTTTATATCAGAAAGATAAAAGAGATAGAAATTAGCCCAAAATTTCCAATAAAACTACAATTTCTGGGCTGCAACCACTCCTTCAAGGGCAGGTAGGCTATCCAAGTAAGGTATGGGCAACACAGAAACTTAAACACAGTCCAGGTACCAGCAAATATCTGTTAATCTCAGTCCCAACCACTTCTGTATGGGACTGATTCAAGCACTGTGGTGAAATCCAGGTAGAACACATATACAGATAGTCCCCAGTCAAGTTCTCCTGTATTGTAGCTGTGAGACTGAATCAGGTTTGACTTCCTGAGCCTTCTATTAATGAAGCCAAGCCATGTTCCTTCCTGGCTTGGAGACTGATATATTGTAGGAAATCTGTCAGAGATTGTTTTCCCAAATTTCCTTGACACTGCTGTTAGGCTGACAAACCTGTAGCTCCCATTGATTTTTAATACCCCCTGACGTAAGTCTTTAGGCACTTTGCACTGGCCAATGGTCTGTTGAAAATGATCACCAGGGAATCTGTCCTCACACTTCTATTTTTTGAGAAACCTACGAGGGAATTCATTAAGTCCCTGTGCATTTTCCTCCTTAAAGATAGCCAGTTCTCTCTCACCTCCTCCCTCCCAGTCTTTGTGTGAGTGTGTGTATGTGTGTGTATGTTTCTCTGTGTGAGTGTGCATGTGTATGTGTGTTTGTGTGTCTGTGCCTGCATCCACTTTTTTCCTCTTTCTGACATACATCACTCTTGGCATGGCACCCTCCCTTTGCTTTCTTTCGTGATGACTACATGATGACTGAATCAAACTGTTTATCTGATATATTTGCTTTTTCTCTGACATCCTTGATCTCCTGTATATCTTTGCTCGTTTGGCCTGGTCTCTTCCTTCATTCTTTTGTGTACCTGACAAGTTGTGTTTGCCCTTCTTGACCTTTTAAGCCATCTTCCTTTCAACTTGTACCTCATTTGCCCTCTCCATCTTTGTTGCCTTTCTGCTAGCCTCCTTATAGTGTGCTTCATCCATATCCCCACCTCCTACTTTTCACTTCTTCTATGCCCTATCATTTACCCTAATCTGTAGCCACATCTTCTTGTGTAGCTATGCTGGCCTTTTCCTCATGTTGCCATTTTACTTGTTCAAACCTGTATCCGTATCTCTTGATGCGTTTATGCCAGGAACATTAATGAAGTTAAGCCAGCCATAGGTAAGTGAGTATGCATTATAGTGTCTTGTCACATTCATATTAGCTGCAGAGTGTTTCTTTCTTCTTATCCATGCTATATGTTTTTGAGTTTCGGCTTATCAACATGCTTTGTACCAGTGAGCAGTGACAGAAGGGACTCAGTGGTGAAATTTAAAACAAAATTAAGTAGCTCTGCTTCCCAGTCTGGTATAAAAGAAAGCTCACAACGTGTGCACTGTT
Source organism: Protopterus annectens (assembly GCF_019279795.1). Taxonomy (NCBI): domain Eukaryota; kingdom Metazoa; phylum Chordata; order Ceratodontiformes; family Protopteridae; genus Protopterus; species Protopterus annectens. Next base: position 66,109,110 of record NC_056729.1, on the reverse strand, counting down.
TGTGGGAACCTAATTTAAAGACAAAACTAAGCAACTGTTGATCTTACAATCCCCTTCAGAATAACTATTGTTCTTTCTGTACTGTCATCTTAGCAATACAATGGAACTAATTACCCAACTGCATCCTCATTCTTCTTTATGGCAATAAAATCCCCCTAAATGGAAACCACCTGTAGCTTTCCTATCATTGTTTAATTTAAAAATAGTCAAAATCATTTTTTGTAGTTATCTCTACTTTTAACTAGCACTGTGTCTTAGAGGTATGTGTGTGTGTGTGTGTTTTGTTGAAATCTATTTCTTGTTCATGTGCTGGAAGATTGGACTATTAACTGTTATTTTTCAGCTGTTTTCAATTATCAGTTTAAATGATGGCCTCCCCTGATGCTTTATCCTGCATTTGTGGTGGTGGAGTATGTACATAAAAGTATATTTTATACTGTGAAGTTTACTGATGTTCTTCTGTTTCTGCTGGTCTTTTCATATGTACACCAGTTTATTCCAATTTTATTCCATGCACGTTTTGGGATATATATATATATATATAGCTATATAGGTCTACTATACATGATCGAAAGATCACAAAGCTGAATCCCATATGGCCGAAACCATATGATCAACTTTTGAAATTTCAATCATTTTAAAAAAAAACAAACAAAACAAACACTAACCTTCACATTGCTAGCAGGGGGCAAGCCCCCCTGCACCCCCCATGGGGGGGCTACGCCCACCACACCCCCGAAATTTAAATATATCAACTCCGAGATCACACTACAGTACAGAAGATGGAAATCTTCCCATTTCACACTGTATGGAGATGCCCATTCCGCATGGTCGATATTTCAAACATTGATCATATGGTCTTGGCCATATGGTCTTTGGCTTTGTGAAATTTCGACCATGTGAAGGGAACCCAGCTATATCTTATATGTATATCTATCTTTCCATCTATCTGTCTATCTATACACAGTCATGTGTATATATGTATGTGTGTATATATATATATATATATGGGTCACCTTCAGATGCCCGACAACGCGTTTCGCCGACACGGAATCCGACGGGACGAAAACACCGACAACGCAGATGACCGACAAGGTGAGAACCTGATGGACTCGGTAAGTGTGCGATCGAGTGAGGGATTTAGTGTTAGGGAGCGGACAGGTAAATGTGCGATAGTGAGGGACTGTGGGTTTAGGGGTGGGTTAAGTGAGTTAGGGTTAGGGTGCAGGTAGGGTGAGTGTGCGGTAGTGTCGGACCTTGGGGTTAGGGGTGGGTAAGTGAGTTAGGGTTAGGGTTGAGGTAGGATGAGTGTGCGGTAGTGTCGGATCTTGGGGTTAGGGGTGGGTAAGTGAGTTAGGGTTAGGGTGCAGGTAGGGTAAGTGTGCAATAGCGTCGGACCTTAGGGTTAGGGTTTGGGTTAGGGATAGTGGATATGTTATGTAGTGTACTGTGTTGTTTATGTGTAGTGTGTTGGTGTAATGGTTTTCGGTGTTTTGCGTTGTCGGTCTTTTGGTGTCGGTGATTAGTGTGTCGGCGAAACGCGATTTCGGGGATATAAAGGTGATCCATATATATATATATATATATATATATATATATATATATATATATATATACAGAGAGAGAGAGAGCGAGAGATGTCAATTGATTACTGTCTATTACATTCTTCTCTATTTCTGGCAATTAGTGAAGCAGTTGATTGACACAGTTCACATCACATTTTGTAAACTGTATAAAACATGCCTGATATAACTACAATTATCTCATGTTTTAGGGTCTTATCATTGAAATTCTTCATGCTTTCATGCTACCTTGTCTGCCTTGAAAGTGCTACTCAGATCTGTACCTCCTACTCTCCATTGCCTTAGCTGTCTCACACTTCATTAAAACACTGTAGTTTTCACTGCAGTGGGCAGTTCTCCATTTGGAAAAGGCAAATGATAGAGAAGAATGGGGCAGGGAAACATCATTCCTGAGATTTTAGCAGTAGACATATTTATTATCACATATTGATCAGCTGCAGGATAAATCCTTTAAAAGGGATGTTGTGCTCATGAGCTAGGAGCCATGTTCCATTTGTGTAATTACCCGTCCATAAACCACAATACATGTCAAGATGCTGAGCTGATGATTCTTGCTTTCTCTATTAGGAAATTCAGTCCAAGCATCCACTGTACCAACAAGTTGGTAAACGTGCTTGGATTCATAGATTCTTAAGTACGTATTAGAAAAATCAGTCTGCAGATTGTTAGATGTCTAGCCAATAACCAGAAAGTGACCTAAGGTACGAATCAAACACTATACCTTGTGAGTTTGAGATAATACACCTTAACCATTGTACTAATCCTAACTCCCCCAATGGGATGATGTGATTTACCACACAGCAGTTGTAAAGTTTATGAATTTGCAGATCTGAATTTTCATGCTTTCAGCTTTTAATTTAAAAAATCAGAACTTTTTCATTTCATACTTATTCCAGTCAGTTACATGCATCCTAGCACACTCCTATACTGACTTAAAATACAAGTTGATTGTGTATTCAACACTGTAATATGTCTGAAGCCATCTACTGCTTGAATTTGGAATGGTCATCCTATACTGGATTAAAACGTTTCTTCAGTCACCTTGTATACAGTCTGCAATGTGACATATGTATATATTAATTTTAGTCTTTTTAGAACTTCATTTTGCTTTATTTTGGTCATGATAGTTGGGTGTATTGTTTTGTGGCACAACACCAGTAATTCTTTTTTTTCACATTCTTACAACTAATGGCAATATGCTGTAAAGGTCAATGTGATTAAGAGACTAAAATCATTGGTGGGAATGGCATATTCCCACCTCACTGGGAATTTTAATTTTGTTGATATACTCCGTGTATGTATTATATTATATTGCACTCATTTCTGCTGTGTTTCTCTACTGTTTATTCCTTGCACATGTGCATTACTGTTTGTAATCTTTCTTTACGTTTTTGCTTACTGACTTCTTAATTCGTGTCACAACTGAAAGATGTCTGCTGAGAAAAGCTTGCATAAATCATCAAATGTAAATAAATAAAAACAAATGATACCTTACATGAATTAACTTGTAAGTGTTGGATAATATGTAATTAATAGCAAGATAATAAACATGGCTAAATACAGTCGGACAAACCTGCAATTTCAGGTAATTTGTGACAGAAATATGTGCTTATACATCCATGTATATATTACTGCCTTCTATTCAGTAAAGTTAAATGTGATGTTACTAAAATCAAGAGTTTCTTTGTAATAAAAAAATGTACCTGTACACAGGGCATATTTCAGAGAAGGAAAGATGACTGTTAGTTCCACAGACAAAGTATATCTGCTAAAAGTCATTTGGAAATATAGATTGTGTGTACCAAGATGAAGTATAGATTGCATGAGCCAGACAGTGCCAGAACAGACGTGTAAATGAGATGGTTCAGAGCAGATGTGAAAATGTGGAGGGTTGCACTTCTGATACAGTACTGAATGGGATCAAGACCTATCTGGTGAACCTAGACAGAAATTCAGAAAGGATCTTATTCAACTAGACAGCATAATTAGCAGCTAGCAACTAACATTTCCAACACGCAGGCAGAAACACATTTAACTCAATATACCGAACATCTGTTAAAACAGTAGCACTGCTACTTAGAGAAATCTAGTGAAAAAATATAAATAGGAGGAAATGTAAAAATATACGGTACATATTACAACTTAGAAAGTAAAGCCTCTTGTTATACATTTTTGAAATAATCATACTTCGCAAATGTGCAGAATTTTGCCTCATTTTTAGTCTGCCCCTCATCAAATCCGTGGTTTTCTTACAAATCATCAAGGACTGAAGTTTAGAAATAATGATGAACATTCATATTTAACACTTTACACCCTTCCAAAAATTCAGGTTAATGCAACTTTCTAAGTTGATAAGTGCAGTATTTAAAACCTGTCCCTGATTTTGGGCATTTGCCCGGCTGTGTCCAGATTTCTTGTGCTAAAAAGTTGAGAGGGTATGTAGCTGATACTTGAATGTAGTATTCAGCTTAGTAACAGCCTGTTAATAAGCCATGATCTCAGCAAACCAAGAAAAAAAAAAAACATATTGAAGCCTCTTGCCATCTGTTTCAGAGAAGGGTTCCATTTTCTTGTGTTTCCGGAAGATGCCACAGTCTACTCTCCACTGCAGGTTAATAAGAAATCAAAATAAAACAAAATGCTTCTTGAAACAGGTGCTCAGCCTTATTTTTTGTAAAGACATTTTGGATGCATTTTTCATTCAATATAGATAATTTGTCAAAAATGTATGTTGCCGAGTTTCATAGAACAGTGACAGTACATCTTTTGTTCTACTGGTTGGTCACTTTACAGCCAGACATGACCAGTTAGAGAGATGGGCCTGCTATAAATGTGAAGAAAAGATATTGACTTAACTCATCATTCTGAGGGCAGAGCTCAGGACTACATGCTGCTTGTACATGTGACATGTAGCATGAGAGGTTGGGGTTGTTTTAAGTCACACATGATACTGCAGTGTTAACACACTTGCCTTGGTTGCTGTAAGGCCAGAAGGCTGTGGGTTTGATTCCCACCCAAGTTGATTGGATTGATACCACTGCAGTATTGCTTTAGGGGATGTAGCACTCCTGAGTGTGCCATCCTTCAGATGCAACATTAAACCAAGCCCCCCCCCCCATCTGCTTGAGTTAGTGGTAGCTGAAGTGAATGTAAAAGATCCCACAGCACCTACCAAGAGTAAGAGAAGTTCCCTGCTGCCCTGACCAAATCTACCCTAGCCATTCAAGTACCACCTCAGGTCGCCCTCGAAAAAGGCCACTAGCACAGTGGGACTAAAGCAGTCTACAAAGGATAAAAAAAAAAAAACATAATGTAGGGTGAATGGAGTGAATGGTGAATTGTGAGAAGGGTACCAGGCAATGCAAAAAAATGAAATGCATCACTTTCTATCAGTTTCTGCAAATTTTTTTAATATGTGTACAACATGTTGATGGAGAGGTGTATATTTCCACTGAAGTGCTTTGTGTACCTTACAGTAACCTATCAGGGTAAAGTGAGGATGTGGTCAACAGCAGTTCAGAAATAATACAGCAAAGGAGGCCTAGATGTGTACTGTGTAATATTCTATCTAGGAAGGAGAGCTTAAAATTATTTTCCTTCAAACTGTACAGTAGGTCCTACTTAATATTAAAACATGTGAATGAAGGTTGGGTAACACATTCAGGATCCCCATTGCAAATTCAGCGTTACCATCAGAAAATAGATCAGCAATCCCACCTACACAAACACTTACACATATACATGCAGGCAGACACACGAGCACTCACACACACACACACACACACACACACACACACACACACACACACACACACACACACACACACACAATCCTACCTAAACAAACACTTATAGAATAAAAAATCCACCAAGGTATTCGAACTCTGCAGCACACTTCTTTATTATAAAGTGCTTTTCGTCCAACTGAATTGTTGGACTTCCTCAGATACAATGAGATGTAAAATTTATGAATTTAAATACAGCTCTAAAAAGGTCAGGTGACCTACTCATTACATATTTAAAGTAGAAAAGTAATTTAATTATGAATCCATTAAACATATATTAAATTACATGTATTATTTAAAACATTTTACAACCAGCCAACATAAATGTTTTCCACAGAAAACTTATTCTTTTTAAACCAAATATATACTTATATATGAGTGTATAAATATATAAATATAAAAAATATATATAGCTTTGTGAATCTAAACATGTGCAAGACTAGATATTCTACATTTTAAACATCTGAAACATCTTAATTCTGTTTAAAAAAAAAAATATATATATATATATATATATATATATATATATATATATATATATATATATATATATATACTCAATCCTCTGACCACTTATTATTCATACCTTTATATAAAATAACAATGCATAATAATAAAAAATATATATATATGTATATAGAAAGTAAGAAGAACCAGTATGCTTAACATGCATTATGTATAAATATCCAATTCACCTCTCTAAACTTTTTAATTTCAATAAGCACATAATAGAGCATTTGTCATTAAGGCCAGGGTATGTATAGGCATTAAGTCTTATTTGGCAAATTAATTCTAATTTCTCTAATAATAGAGAATGAGGGCAACCACTAGGGTCATTGTTAACATGGTCTATGACGATAAACTTAAATTTATGGTCTGGGAAAACAGATGTATGCCTTGCTAGAGCATTTTCTTCTTTATGTTTGTTTATGCTATACAAGTGTTCATACACTCTATCCCTTAATCTACGATCTGTCTTCCCGATATAGAGGCAGAGTCCCACATTGACTCTCTTCAAGAGGAATCTTGATGAGTGGATGGGAGATCGTAGGTTTACCCCGGGTATCACTTCTGTGTCACTGTTAGACAGAGGCACAGTATACTAACCTCGAAAAAGGGCATAGCAAAATTAATTTAAAATGGGTGGCGAAAGCCAAACACACTCTGGCTAGGCTTATAAATGCCCTAGGGCATATAGCCTAGTATGAACCTATGAACCTATGAACAATGACGGGCAGACTTGACATTTTGCCACATAAACCACTGCCTTAGAATTGCAGTTAAATTTACATTTACTAGCTATTTAGTGATTTATGTAGTGACATCCAGCCAGCAGCAACATCAAGGTACAACACCATCGCAACAACCGAGGCAAAATGTTCAAGCAGGTGCACCCCTTGAGGAAAGGAGAATGTTAAATGTACAACAAAACCAGCCTAATGAATCTAATTCATCACAGACCTTTGCCAGTATTGTTATGAACAATCGGGAAGGGTTAGCAGACACAAGTCGGGTGTCCGAATTACAGCAGGATCCACAACAGAATAACCACTCGAGGCTTATGGAGTCACCAGTATTAAAAGACTGGCTTGCATCTCCAGTTGGTCTTTTTACTTCCAATATTGTCCAAGGGACAGGTAACCCGGCCGGAGGTAACATTACTTGCTGATTTATTACATCAATTCGACCAGAATATGTTTAAATATAAGAAACTTCATTTGGAAGTTGAATACTTCCAACAATGCATTAGGCTGGAAAGGGTTAAGGATGTGGCAGTACCCTACTGGATTAATTCCGGATTCAGACTTTCACATGGAATTAGTTAATTTATTCAACCAACAGGGTTTACAATTATTAGAAGTGATTGTGAAACATTATAACCTAATGTTAGAAGAACGTATGGTTATAATTGCAAGACTGGATAATCAAGTTAAATCTCGCTTGGACTTTGAAAGATACAAGTACGAGTATAATCATATCTTTCAAAGTATAGATCAGCATTTGACAAAAATTAGGCTAACTAAAATTAAAAAGTTGAACAGAGATCGTCTTCAGTATCAAACGGGTGTAGTGTATCCACGCCCACCACCATCTCAAGCATGGGTTTCCAAACAGAAAATTAATCAGCCCGAATCGGCTCCTGCTAATGATGACATCAACACGTCAGCATCTGCTGCTTCTTCTTCTTCCTTTTTCCCCACAGAGGATTAGAAATGAAACAAGCAACATTTCGGACAATCAGGAGGGAGATAACTTAAGGAGAAGTGACCGGATTAGAGAAAGTAATGGAAATTCTACTAATAATGAACAAGCAAACAACCAGCAGCAAGCAGTAGCACAGTCTTCGAGGCAGGATTTTACCAGGGGCAGGCCTTACAATTATTACAAGTGGAGGAAGAAGAACAACAACAGGAGATAACCACTGCCAACTCACTTGAAAAAGGCCCGTGTGTTATCAAAAACAAAGAGAAGGATTTTTTTATTTATAACTATTCTTCGTTTGAAGTTTCTGAGGACTTGGTTAACATTTTGGTTAAAGGTTTGTGGTTTATTCCTACAAATAGAATGAATATAGCACAACTTGTGACCTTAAAATGTTTGTTAGAAAACTAAATTTACACCAGCTTTTGGGCGCACAGGGTAGCAATGTTAATGAATTTAAAGTATCTAGTTGCTTTAATCCACCATTACACAACTTATTATCTATTTTGAAAAAATGTGTGAGCTGGATTTTAGAAAATTGAGTAAATCAGAAGCTAGATACGTGTTCAATTTAAGCAAGGAGGAAAAAGATTTATTTAATTTGTTTTGTTCTGTGAAAGTCCATGTAATAAAACCAGATAAAGGAGGCGGACTGGTATTTATGGACATTAACCATTATGATATGAAAATTCAAGCTATATTGGAGTCTGATACATATTCAGAAGCCTCTTTAAATGAACGGAATACAGCAAACCAGCGTATTAGAATTTACTGAACGATTTATTTATAGAAGGTAGAATAGATATGCACATATACAATTACCTACAAATACTTTCACCAAGGACTCCTTGTATGTTTGGAGTCCCTAAACTTCATAAAGACATAAAGGATCCCCCACTTAGACCAATAGTGGATGGGAGGGCTTCATCTACATATGCTTGCGCCAAATTTGTAGATTATATAATGAAAAAGAATGTTACAACAGAGGAAGTTATATCTATGGATTCCTGGTCATTTTTAGACAAATTAAATACCTTAGATTATAGAATTGAGTATAATTTTCTCATGATAGACGTCAGGGACCTTTACACCAGTATCCCACATGAACAGGGTATCAAGTGGGCTAGTATAAGAATGTGAGAGAAGGGTGCCCCTCAGCAAGAAATTTCCTTAGTAGCAGAATTATTGGATATCATACTAATAATTTTATATTTTTCAACAATAAATATGTTGTTCAAACTAAGGGAGTAGCAATGGGTTCCCCATGTGGTTCCAGCTATGCGAATCTAGTGATGTCACACTGGGAACATAAATACATTCTAGATAACCAGGAATTTCAAAATATTATAAAATTTTACACAAGATACCTGGATGATATCTTTATGTTAATAGACGGAAACAAGAATACAGCAAACACTTTAGTCCAATGGTTAAATACTGCATCAGAATTTCTGTATTTTACATATGTTTTGGAAGATCATTCTATATCTTATTTAGATGTCGAATTAAACAAAAACAGGGAACATAACAACTTGGAAGCTAAGATTTTTAGGAAATCTACTTATTCCAATACGTTCCTGCACTATACAAGTGCACATTCTTTTCATCAGAAGCATTCAGTAGTGAAGGGTCAATTAGTGCGAGCTGCAAGAATGACCACTACTGGACAGGACTTTTTTGATGAATGTGTTAACCTAAAAAGGATGTTTCTAAGAAGAGCGTACCCTGTTAAACTATTAGATGACTTAACAGAGGAAGTGAAATTTAAAAGAAGTACTGGACAATATAACCCCATACTAAAACAGAATAGACAAAATAAACAATGCTGGCAACAACATTGATAATAATTTGGTTCCGTTATCAACAGAAGAACAAAATAAGGGGGTAAAATTTAATTTAGCATGTATTTTTGACCTTTTCTTTGGACATTAAGAACATTAAAAACATTATCATCAAAAATTGGAGTATATTCAAAGAAGATATGTTTTTGGCATCCAAAATGGGTGATACTCCTAATTTTGTTTTGAGAAGAGGGTTAAATTTCAAGAACCTGTTAGAGAAGGAGAAAAAGATATCTACTACAAAGATAGGTATGACTCAGTGTGGTAACTGTCCCTATTGTAATACAATGGAGCAAGGAATTAGTATAACCATTAATGGTCTAAAAATAACTATTAAATGTAAATTTATCTGCAATTCTAAGGCAGTGGTTCATGTGGCAAAATGTCAAGTCTGCCCATCATTGTATATCAGGAAGACAGATCGTAGGTTAAGGGATAGAGTGTATGAACACTTGTATAGCATAAACAAACATAAAAAAGAAAATGCTCTAGCAAGGCATACATCTGTTTTCCCAAACCATAAATTTAAGTTTAACGTCATAGACCATGTTAACAATGACCCTAGGTGCGGCCCTCATTCTCTATTATTAGAGAACTTAGAATTAATTTGGCAAATAAGACTTAATGCCTATACATACCATGGCCTTAATGACAAATGCAATATTATGTGCTTATTGAAATTAAAACGTTTAGAGAGGTGAATTGGATATTTATACATAAGTATATATGCATGTTAAGCATACTGGTTCTGCTTACTTTCTATGTACATATATATATCTTTTTTATTATTATGCATTGTTATTTTATATAAAGGTATGAATAATAAGTGGTCAAAGGATTGAGTACACACACACACACACACACACACATATATATAAATATAAATACCAGAATTAAGATGCTTCAGATGCTTAAAATGTAGAATATTTAGTCTTGCACATGCTTAGATTCACAAAGCTATATATATATTTATATATTTATACACGGATATATAAGTATATATTTGGTTTAAAAAGAATACGTTTTCTGTGGAAAACATTTGTGTTGGCTGGTTGTAAAATGTTTTAAATAATACATGTAATTTAATATATGTTTAATGGATTCATAATTAAATTACTTTTTTTACATTAAATATGTAATGAGTAGGTCCCTGACCTTTTGAGAGCTGTATTTAAATTCATAAATTTTAAATCTCCTTTTATCTCTGGAAGTTCAACGATTCAGTTGGACGAAAAGCGCTTTATAATAAAGAAGTGTGTTGCAGAGTTCGAATAGCTTGGTGGATTTTTTATTCTATAGCTTGTTTTTGAGCATTTGTCATTACACAAACACTTACACATATACATGCAGGCAGACATACGAGCACACACACACACACACACACACAAAATCCTACCTACACCAAGACTTACACATATATACGCAGGCAGACTCACAAGCACTCACACACACCCATGCACGCACACACACACACACACACACACACACACACACACACACACACACATACACACACAAACAATCCCATCTACACAAACATTTACACATATACATGCAGGCAGACACATGAGCACACACACACACACACACACACACACACACACACACACACACACACACACACACACACACACACACACACAAAATCCTACCTAAACAAACACTTACACACACACACGCAGGTAAACACATGAGCACTCACACACACACATATACACAACCACACACACACACACACACACAATCCTACCTACACAAACACTTACACATATACACGCAGGCAGACACACGAGCACTCACACACACACACACACACACACACACACACACACACACACACACACACACACACACACACACACACACACACACACACACACACACACACACACACAATACTACCTACACAAACACTTACACATATACAAGCAGGCAGACACATGAGCACACACACACACACACACACACACACACACACACACACACACACACACACACACACACACACACACACACACACACACACACACACACACACACACACACACACACACACACACACACACACACACACACACCCACACACACACACACACACACACACACACACACACACACACACACACACACACACACTCACACAAACATAGGTTCATAGGTTCATAGGTTCATACTAGGCTATCTGCCCGAGGGCATTTACAAGCCTAGCCCATAGTTTTGTGGCTTACGCCACCCCTTTAGTATGGGGAACTATACCCATTATTTTGCTGTGCCTCTGTTGAGCAGTGACACTGAGGTAATCCCCGGGGTATATCTGCGATCTCCCATCCATTGGTCAAGATTTCTCTTGAACAAGGCCAGCGAGGTGCTCTGCCTCACATATACCGGGATTTTATTCCACAGCATAGGGAGTCTTTGGGTGATGAATCTATCCCTCCAGCACGTCCTATTAATAGCCGTGTCGAGGTTTAAGTCTCCCGCCCTTGTGGCTCTGACGGATCTAGATTTTTTTGAGGTGAAGCATATTCATCAAATCTGGGTTTGACATGGCCTTGTATGTTAGGCAAAGGTCACCTCTGAGCAAGCGGTAAGCGACTGAATAGAGCTGGAGTTCTTTCAGTCGGGCAGCATAGGACAGATGTTTGAGACCCTTTATCCTTTTGGTGAGGAACTTTGTGGCCTCTCCAGCTGCTGCAAGTGTCGGGTCAGATACATTCGAATGGGGCATTGTACTCAATCATTGGTCTGATGAGTGATGAGTATAGGGAGACTATGACCTCCCTTGATCTAGATGAGAATCCCTTCATGATAAGGTAGGCAATGTAGAAGGTCTTCCTAACTACTTTAGCTACATGGGTGTCGAATGACAGACTACTATCAACCTGGGTCCCCAGGTCCCTGATAACTTCTTCTGTGCTCAGTGGATTGTCACCTATTTGGTAGCTAGGGGTAACCTTGTTTTTCCCGAAGGGTATGACTATGCATTTTTTGGCATTTAACTTTAGGCCATGGCTCTGGCACCAGTTATCCGTTTCTGTGAGACCCTTCTGAAGGATATCTGTGTCAGATGTGTTTTCTACTATGGCCCAGTTTGCAGTCATCTGCAAACTTTGTCAGCCATAACCCTCCTGTGTTTGCTTGTACCGGAAAAGTAGATGCCAAACAAGAGTGGGCCCAGGACTGAGCCCTGTGGTACACCACTTGTGACAGGCTTTGAGTCTGACATGGCGCCAGCAACTCTGACCCTGTGGGTTCTGTCACTCAGCCAGTTTGCAACCCATCTTGTGATGTATGGGTTAACATTTAAGCTGATGAGTTTTTCAATGATACCCGAGTGGGGTATTGTATCGAAGGCCTTCGCCAGATCGAGGTAGGCTGTATGGACTGCCTTTCCTCATCAATGGCTTTGGTGACTGTTTCGAAAAAGTCAACCAAGTTTAGAAGGCATGATCTGCCTTTGACAAAGCCAAACTGGGATGGATCCAAAGTCTGCAAATTCCCTATGTCTTTATTTATGAGGTCCATTATGATCCTCTCCATGGCTTTGCAGATAAGGCTTGTCAAGCTAATGGGCGGTAATTTCCAGGGTCGGTGGAGGCACCGCCTTTGTGAAGTGGGACCACAGTTGCAGTGCGCCACTCCTGGAGTGCGTATCCAGAGGTAAGACTATGATTAAACAGCTGTCCTAGCTGTGGGTTTAATTCCTCGTTGAGTTCGTGGAGCACACAGCCGGGGACACCATCAGGTCCCATGGATGCTGTGTTTTTTGCTTTGGAGAGAGCAGTTCTCACTTGGGCGTTGGAGATGTTTGGGGGGCTGCAATCGCTTGGTATAGATATCTCTCCTTTTGGGAGAGGAAAAGTTTGCACTGAACCTGTCAGCCAGTATGTTGGCAATGTCTGTAGGATCAGTAATCTTCACATCATTTTGAACTAGTTCTGAGCATATCTGGGAGTTTCCTCCCAGGTTTCTAACATAGCTAAAGAAGGCCTTATGATTGTCTTTTGAGTCTTTAGCTATTTTTCTCTCAAAATTTGCTTTGGACGATTTTATGAGAGCTCTTAGTTTTCTACTTATAGTGATCAAGGGTGTCTTACCTTTTAAGGATTTTGCTCTATCTTGTAGTAGCTTCCTCCTTTTGTTGTAGAGTTTGTTTATGGCTGGGGTCCACCAGACTGGACGCTTGCCTTTGGTACAAAGAGTCTTTGTTTTGCTTGGGATTGCCTTATCCATGCAGTCCTGCAGGTGCTGGTAGAAGGCATTTGTAAGTGATTCAGCGGCTTGAGTACTGTTTTCCGCCGCTCGGGGCCTTAAAGGAGACAACACTAGTCTTTAGAAGTGTGAAGTCGGCTTCGAGAAGTTCTTTACTGTTGTCTTTTTATTTCAGGTGGGGGTGGGATGAGGACCTCCAGCGAGATTAGTTTGTGATCTGATCTCACCAGTGAGGGTATACTTCGGTGTTGAACATTGTGCTCCCATGTTCGTGATGATGAGATCAAGTATGTTTTCTCCTCTTGTGGGGATGGTGACTAGTTGTTCCATGGCATTTGAGTTTATGAATTCCAGGAACTTTTGGGCTAGGGTGTTTGGGCTTGAGTAGTGTTCCCAGTCTATATTAGGGTAATTGAAGTCACCTAGTATGATGGTGTTTGGTGATACATTTATCCCTCTAGTGTTTTCAGGAAGGCCATGTGAGGTTCCTGAGTTTGTGAGGGTGGCCTGTAACATGCTACAATTTGCAGAGCAGTCTTGCCTATGGTTAATTGCACCTGGATGGTCTCCGATGCATCGCGTTGCCACCAGTCTTGAGGTGTGGGTGTCTTTGATGAATATGGATACCCTCCTTTCTTGGTATTGTCCGGATTTTGGGGCCGGAACGCATGATAAGAGGTAAAACCTGATAGTGCTGGGGTGCTCTCAGGAGCCTTGAACCAGGTTTCTGTCACTGCACAGACATCGATGTTCTCCATACTGAGAAGGGCCTCGAGTGTGTGCATTTTGAGATTTAGACTTCTGGCATTGAGCAGCATTACCCTTAGTTTTTTTCCTTTTTTGTGTTCTAGGGTGGTAGGTTTAGAATTTGAGCCTTGCCTAAAAACAAACCTACCTACACAAACATTTACACATATACAGGCAGGCAGACACATGAGCACTCACACACACACACACACACACACACACACACACACACACACATAAACATACACACACAAAATCCTACCTAAACACAATCCTACCTATACAAACACTTACACATATACACGCAAGTAGACACACGAGCACTCACACACACACACACACACACACACACACACACACACACACACACACACACACACACACACACACACACACACACACAATCCTACCTACACAAACACTTGCACATATACACGAAGGCAGACACACCAGCACTCACACACACACACAATCCTACCTACACAAAAACGTAAACATATACACACACACAGATACACGAGTAGTCACACAAAAACACACACAAACACACACAAACACACACACACACACACACACACACACACACACACACACAGAATTGTTCCTACACAAACATTTACACATATACTTGCAGGGAGACACATAACCACACTCACACAAACACAAACACACACACAAGCACTCACACACACACACACACACACACACACACACACACACACACACACACACAGAATTGTTCCTACACAAACATTTACACATATACATGCAGGAGACACATAACCACTCACACACACACACACACACACACACACACACACACACACACACACAATCCTACCTACACAAACACTTACACATATACACACATGCAGACACATGAGCACACACACAGACACCCACACACAGACACACACACACACACAGACACACACAATCCTACCTAAACACACACACACACACACACACACACACACACACACACACACACACACACAATCCTTCCTGCACAAACACATACACATATACACGCAGGCAGACACATGAGCACTCACACAACCACACACACACACACACACACACACACACACACACACACACACACACACACACACACACACACAACCACGCACACACAAATACACACACACACACACACACACACACACACACACACACACACACACACACAGAATCCTACCTACACAGACATTTATTTACACATATACATGCAGGGAGAAACATAACCACTCAAACACACACACACACACAATCCTACCTACACAAACACTTACACATATACACACATGCAGACACA
>NC_056729.1:66090726-66092922 GCF_019279795.1 Protopterus annectens | reverse complement strand
TGTAGACTTCTTACTGATGACTAAATTAAACCTAACAGAGGTGTGAAAGATACTTGCAGTTGGAATATGTAAGCTTAGACTTCCATAATATTTGTGCACCTGTCCCTTTATTTCTACGTAGAAATACAGCCTAGATGCTTTTGTGTTTGATGAAAAGAATATATTGCCTGTTAATGCACATGTCATCCTTGGTGAACATATTTTATATGTCTGTATACAAATGTATACCTCATATAAACCATATTTATTGTGTTAGTAGAAGAAATAGTGACTATTGTAGGTTATAAATTTTAACACTTATTATGAGAGTTTTTATAGTGACACTATGTAATTGTTGATCAAGTCATTTCATACCCACCACCCACTAATATGCTTGGAGATTCTTTAACATTATAAATACAAACTCCCTACTGCAAATTGCCCCCAGCCTACTAGGGGCACTGCCCTCTTTGATCTTGTAGTTACCAACTGATTCTTCACCAGTACCATTCCATGTGTCACTCCTTCCCTGGTTAAAACCAGTTGTCTTGCTGTATCCGTCACCATCACATAATCACCATACTTACACAAATCCTACTGAATTTTAAGATTATTCAAAGACTAATTATTTGCTACTCACCGATATCCTTGATAAACACAGCTAACATATACCATCAAGCAAGCTGATCTCATCCTTGCTTTTGTATTTTCTGCTGAATTTTAATCCATCATGAATACATGCATTGAAGGGGCAGTTATGATCCACCACAACACTACAATAGATTCAAAAGTAGGCTTGTTTGGGGGAATGCCATATAAATTAGCACTATAAGGAGAAGAAAAAAAAACTGATGACCTTCACAAAAATCCGTAGCTTCACTGTAGATAATGTAATTGATCTTAGAGTGGCCACAGACATTAAGGATGACCACAAGGCCTTGTATAGCTGTATTAGAAAACTGTGTAGTAGTGATCATGTTTATACTTAACTTATGTCTACAGGCCCATCCTAGTCTGATCCAGAAAACAAATTTAGCTTGAACTCTCACCATCCCATCCCATCCCACCAGAAATCACACAAGGACAGATCACATGATTTCACATTTTCAGTTTCTTACAGTTTCAAAAAACAAGCAGCAAGCACTCAGACTCTATTGTAAGACTAAAGTTATCTGGCAGCTCAATAGATTTCTCATCCAGCATGTTCCCCAACTTTACAATAGACTTACTCTGCATATCAAATAAAGAACCTTGCCCCCTCTCCACCTACCTTCAGAATCAACCTCAAATGGATGGGCAATAGCAAAGTCACGCCCGGTTATTAATGCAAATTATCTCATGTCCAGAGAGAACTAGATTTTTCTCACTGCTATGAGGATGATGTGGCTGGACTGACCTCAATGGGTTTAGAGTTGCAAGCCTATATAAACCTGTGATTACAAGACATATGTACATCACAGGCAATATTCACAATTAAACAGACTTTTTTGTTATTTGCATGATACATTTATTTTACTGTATGTGACTGTCACGGCAGGTTGCAATCATTAATTTCAGGAGATAGTGAAACAGTACACTAAATTTTATTACATGAAACTTTATCTCAAAAAGTTGCAATAATTGATGTTATGAAATTATGGTACATTGTGATTTTTGTATACTTATACCTTGTTTCTTGGTTAGCCTTAATGGATTTAGCCTATTTTCATAGAGTGTCCAAGGAGAAAATCTTCAGAAATGATACAGTTCCATTACAGCTTTAAGCAAAATGCATCAAAAAGGACATTAGTATCAGAATCAGAATCACAATTACTGGCCAAGTATGCGTACATACAAGGAATTTAACTTCAGTTTCGATGCCACAACAAGTATGAATTACATAAACAACATACATGCCACTATTGAGAACAAGACAAAAACTATATATATGCATATACATACAAGGTGCAAAGTGCAACTCAGTGCGAGAAATTCTGAAATAAACTCTAAAAGAAACAAGTATTAACAAAATGGAATCATAACACTGAAACAAGAATAAATACATAACTTAGATATTTACAGGCCATGTACACATTTCAGTACTACATCAACTTATGAAATATTCACAACTTATTATTTTTACAGTTTGATGACCGGGGAAGTATGCACAGGAAAGAGATAATTGTTTCCATCAAGTTATGCTTTGTATAGCTTAATATTCGCAGTAACAGCATCCAT